>NW_025204459.1:7795-9465 GCF_004010195.1 Chiloscyllium plagiosum | reverse complement strand
CTCCCCCTCTGAAGAAATCTTAAAGCCAGGGATTCACTCTCATTCGGCAAAGATTTTGGAAGGACATGCCGGGAACAACATCAGAGAGACCCAGATATGAGGGGACAACCTGGAGAAGCTCTTATTGTCTTCATCTAAAAATAGGCCAACATGCATGTAAAACAGCATACCAGCAAGTGATGGACAGCTCAGTGATCCCACAATAAATAGTTCCAATCTATCTCTCCGGGTCTGCCACCTGTATTCATAACAGATAGCAAAACATTAACAGACCATTGGAGAAGGAGGCTTCTCTCCAACAATGAAATCCCCAGTTTTGGTGGAGTGCAGCACACCTGAAATTAACAACAAAGCAGCTGCATTTGTAACAATCTTCAGCCAGAAAGGTGAAGAAGATGATCCATGTTGACCTCCTTCAGTGGACCCCAGCATCAGAGACCCCTATCTTCAGACAATTCAATTCACTTCACACAGTGTCAAGAATTGGCTGGAAACATTGAGGACTCTGATTTTACTGAAGAGGTTACGACATTTCTCGTGAACGTGTTCCATTCAAGCAAGAACACTGCCCTCTACCAACAATGTTATAAATGGCCCAATTATGTCTTGTATTCAAAAAGCAGGGCACTTGCATTGCAGCCAGTCACTGACCCATCGGTGTACGGTGTACCACGTAAATGTAAAGGAAGTTTCAGCAATAATGTGATCAATCAGCAACAACCAGCTCAGAAGCTTCCAGTTCGTGTCCCGTCAAGCTCACGTGTCTCCTGACCCCATTGCAAGATTAGTTCAACAGAATGGAATTCCAAAGGAGTACTGAGACTAATTCCTCTTCATATGAAGGCACCGTTAAAGAGTCATGATTTGGAAATGCCAGATGAAGGACCGTCGCTCCGAAAGCCGATGTGTTTCCAAATAAACCTGATGAACCTTAACCTGGTGTTGTGTGATTTTTAACCATTAAAAGTGCGTGACAATAGGAGACCGACTAAAATGAAAGTTAGTCAGAACTTTTAGAATGTACTCTTCTGTTTAGAAGCATCGCGACCAAAATATCTGGTTATCGTCAGTTCAGTAAATCGAACTCCAGGACAGCTCTGCAGCCATTCCTCAGGGAAACAGGTGTCCGAGACTACAGATGTTTCAATGACCTTTTCTCCGTGATGAGGTCAGAGTGTGAATGTTCACTGATTATGGCATTCCTCAACAGACCACCTTTGATGTAACAAGACCTGGAAAACATCCAGGTTTAGTCTGAGAAATTGCAAGTAATATTCCGGCCACAAAAATATTAGACAAATAAGATGACAAACAATGAAACCACCGTCTTTGATTTTCAATACCATTTCTATCACTGCGTCCCTAATACGGTGTTTATCAGCATCCTGGGTTCTATAATTGACAGGAACTTGCATGGACGAGCCACATAAATAAAATTGTCTTCAAGAGGATGTCAGAGGGCAGGACGTGTGCAGTGCATAGCTTACATCCTAACTCCCAAAATTGTATGATGGATTACATCTCAGTAATAACCCAGAACAAAACCAGCCAATGTAATGGCTGTCACTTACATGATCCTCCATCCCATCCCCCACTGATGCTCAGCACTCGCAATATGTAACATCTACAAGATTCACTGCACGAAGAATGATGCGACAGCACCTTACAAA
>NW_025204459.1:0-7737 GCF_004010195.1 Chiloscyllium plagiosum | reverse complement strand
ATACGGTCAGATGAAATGAGACTCACACAAGAGTTTGCAATTCTCAACTGCTCAGACCCGAAAAGCAGTCCAAATGCGGCAAGAATTGGACATCAGCCGGGCTTGGGCTGGGATGTTTAGATCAGAGCAGTGCTGGAAAAGCACAGCATGCCAGGCAGCATCTGAGGAGCAGGAAAATCGACGTTCCGGGCAAAGGCCATTATTCAGGAACGTTCATGCTGAAGGGCTTTTGCGCGAAACGTCGATTTCGCGCCTGCAGCCTGACCTTCTGTGCTTTTCCAGCACCCCTCTGACCTAAACTCTGGTTTCCAGCATCTGCAGTCCTCACTCTTGCTTTGGACTGAGAAGTGGCAAGAATCAATCGTGCTACACAAGTGTCAGACAATGACCATCATATAACGTCTAACCATTGCTATTCAACATCGAAAGACATTGCCATTGCTGAATCCACTGTCACTAACATGTTCAGGTTTATCCAAACAATACAGCTGCTATGTTGAGAACTTCAGAACAGATGTTAGGAATTCTACAGTTCGTAACTTTTCTCCTGTCTTACTAAAGCCTGTCCATTATCTCCGAGATACACGTCAGGAACATTATGGAACAATCTCCACTTGTGTGAATGAGTACAATTCCAACAGTACTCAAACATTTTGACACTCTCCATCATGTGTGTATGCTATGGCACTCCCTAGAGAGCACCTTCCGCACTCATTGCCATTGCCAGCTGGTTGAAAAAGGACAATATTTCGAGAACAGTGATCTCAATTCATTTGTTTCAAACGTAAGTATTACAAAGGACAAAGCTATAATAAGACTAGGAGTTTAAGAATGACCCAGAACAATTTTATTAAGCGAAAAGAGATTTCATTCAGTTGAACAGGAAACAATAATAAAACGATAAATCAGAATCAGAGCAGTCGGAGATATTCTGAGGACAGATTGAAGTGGCTCAGTGGAAACATGTTACCAAACGTAAAACAGGTCACACTATCAAATCCATCCTGAAGGCGAAATTGGAGAAACTTGGTTTGTTTTTACTTCGTCATCAGTGGCTGCGCAGTTTAATGATAGACATGTAAAATTTCATCAGAGGCATGCAAAAGAATACTTCGAGGCTTTATCCGAGACTAGATATATCATTTATTTGCGGCTATATGTTCTTGGTTAAAAAAAATGGGCATAGTTTGATGGACGTTTCACATTTTCTTTTCCAGACAGCATATGAAAGTACACTGGAGAACACTGGTAGATGAGAAGAGGATAGGATAACAACTAATAAGAGATATCTTGACACAGACATGAGTAGGCGCGGAATGGACTGACATAGAACATACCAAAGCAAAATCTTCCTTTTTAACTTTAGAAGGGCATCATCTGTCAGTGCAGGCTTGGTGAGCTGAAGGGCCTTTTCATGAGATAATTTATTCTAAGAGCCAAACCTTTAGAGCGGGAGTGGTGAGATGCTCGTTAACTGATTACCGATGACCAACAGACAAATTAATGTCGATCTCTTGTCATCAATTTGCAGCTTCGTGTCCTTGCTCCCACAGGGGCAAACTCAATCTGGAGTATTTGAGATGGAAATCAGAGCTGGTAACTGATAACTCCACCTCAGCCCTCCCTCTTGCAGAATTCTATCTTGAACTTCAACGTCTCGAGGTACACTACACAGACAGAAGATGCATGCATTCCACACCCATCAATGCTGACATCTGTTATATGCCAGCCTCACCATACCATCGCAACACATCTCCGACCTACTGACAGTCCAGTCATGCGCATCAATGCCCAATCTCTGATTGCACTGACAACTCTTATTGCAACGCTGCTGTAACGACACTGTTTTCAGGGACACACACAACTCATCGACTGCCCCTCTTGGCTGCTCACTGGATATTTGTGCACCGACACTTTGACCTGAAATGAAGGCTCACAAAATCAATCTCCTACATTACACTGTCATTAGTCGTTGTTGTGGTTCTGTTCGTTGAGCTGGGAATTTGTGTTGCAGACGTTTTGTCACCTGTAAACGTGACATCCTAGTGCTTGGGAGCCTCCTGTGAAGCACTTCTGTGATGCTTCTTCCGGCATTTATAATGCTTTGTCTCTGCCGCTTCCAGTCGTCAATTCCAGCTGTGCGCTACAGTGGTTGGTATATTGGGTCAAGGTCGATGTTTTGTTGATAGAATGTGTGGATGAGCGCCATAGCTCTAAGAATTCCCTGGCTGTTCACTGTTTGGCTTGTCCTATAATAGTAGTGTTGTCCCAGTCGAACTCATGTTGCTTGTCATCTGCGTGTGTGGCTACTAAGGAAACCTGGTCGTGTCGTTTCGTGGCTAGTTGGTGTTCATGGATACCGATCGTTAGCTGTCTTCCTGTTTGTCCTATGTAGTGTTTTGTGCAGTCCTTGCATGAGATTTTGTACACTACATTGGTTTTGAACATGTTGGGTATCGGGTCCTTTGTCCTGGTGAATTATTGTCTGAAAGTGGCATGTTGGTTTGTTTGCTTTCGTAGTTCAGCAACCACCCCAACACACACAAAAGAAGTTGCATCAAGATACTTTTCAAAATGGCCACAACACACTGCAGTACACCAGAACTGCAAAAAGAGGAAGAAGAACACCTCTACAATGTATTCGCCAAAAACGGATACCCCCGCAATTTCATCAACTGATGCCGAAGGGAAAGACGACAGAATGAGGACATGCCACAACCTAGAGGACTAGCCACGTTACCATACATCAAGAACATTTCATACTATTACGATCACTAGGACTCATAACAGCACACAAACCAACAGTCAACAATTCAAGAGAAACTAATATAAACGCAGGAGGAAACGCTTCACAGGAGGCTCCCAAGCACTGAGGATGTCACCTAGATAGGGAAGCAAACGTCTGCAACACAAATTCCCAGCTCGGCAAACAGAACCACAACAACGAGCACCCGAGCTACAAATCTTCTCACAAACATTGCCTTTAGTCGCTTTGCCCCCTAACCAGAGCTTCCAGGTTCACACGCTGCTGTACTTGCTTGTTGCTTAGCATAGCCACAAAACCTGGAAGTTTGATATCATTGCCCCAAAGGCAGTAAAAGTGTCCAGCACAGGGAGTCAATGGGAGTTTCAGATAACAGTCCGGGAGCTTGGACAGGTCAGCCAGCCTCTTGTGAATGTTACAGGTAGGTTCCTTCCCTGTTAGGGGTGAAGGGCTAAATGTTTGGACGACCTATATCTCTCTTGGCTCTTTCTGCCCTATTGTGGGATAAGGCTTCTGGAATGACAGGGGTACCAAGAGGTAACACAGGCGATGGCAGTGGGTAGCACAGCTATTGGTGCGGGTGGAGCTGATGGAAAGGTGGCGACGTGTCCTGAATGGTGGAGTCGCCAGCACAGGCACGATGATAAGTTGTGGAGACGGGTAGAAGAGAGGTTAGAGAGAGAATGAAAGAATGTGCTGCATTCATAGTGGGAGAGGGAAAACATGAGCCTTGTTAGGGAGGTGGATGCAGTAACAATGAGTGCGAGGACACAAAGTGCAGATGGTGTCAGTTAACCTGGTAGAGATGAGGCAGTAACAGCTGAGCATTTACCGAAAAGGTTGGCACCTCATTGAACCAGGGGTAAACGTCATAGCAAGCTGACAAGGTCTGGTTCCATGGCCTCCCCTGCCACGTTCGGAGCAAGATAATGTACATCCCCTGCACCACGCCATTCACCAGAACATCGGGGACTTGTTTACAAAGTTGGGCTCACGTTTTACCCCACCTGCCGTGCCCAGGGCCATTTCTGATTAGGAATACAACAGTGTAATGACTTTTTAAAAGTTGGCACCTGTGACAGGCATTAGATTAGAGTGTTTCTGGAAAAGCACAGCAGGTCACGCAGCAACCGAGGAGCAGTAAAATCAATGTTTCTGGCAAAAGGCCTTTGTCAGGAAGGGCCTCTGCTCCTCGGATGCGGCTTGAATTGCAACGCTTTTCCAGCACCACTCTAATCTAGACTCTGATCTCTAGCATCTGCAGTCCTCAATTTCACCTGTAAAAGGGAGACTCGTCCATTCGCGTTAATTCAGGCAGTGGGCAGTTTTTTTGCTGAAGGGGAAAATCATATGGTTAACATCAGGTGAGAGGAAGACCAAGCGTTTAGAGAAAGTAATTAATGAGACAGATTGGGATGATCTCATGAGAATACTCTCTTAATCTTGTGGACAGACACCCTCCCTAAAACCCAACAGAAATAACACTTGACTAACTCACAAGATAAATCAGGCCTTTGTCGAACTGATACAAAACAGAGAGGTGCTCCACACATTGTAGTGTGAAGTATTGGGGAGTTATAAATTACGAAGTGGGGAATTATATCACATCTTTATAATGGGCTAACACAATGTACTAGGTTTTTGAAAGAATCCTGGAAAAATCCCGTGTCTTACACTGACCACCATTATCCAATTCTCACTGGATACAGGGATGGTACCAAATAACAGGAGAACACCTAACACCGCAGATTTGATTATTTTGGAGCAACGGAATGACTAAATAAGTCGAAAGCAAGAATTTTCTGACAGAGGATAAACGGTCACTGAGAAAGTCCCGACGACTGCAGGAAAGTCGGCCTGGATTTGTTGAAGAACGATCGTGTGCAATTAACCTGACTGTGTCGGTTTGTGGTAGTATCTTATAACCTGATGTGTCTTTCTTGAATTTGACTGGAAATTATAAACGAGTCTTTAAAAAATACCAACTGTGGGCTGCAGGTGAGTGGAGCTAGTAAGCCACAACGATGGAAGTCAAGGCCTTTGGGGACATTAACAATAGAGAGGAATGTACAATAAATGAGACCATAGTCAGTGTAGGCCGATTCATGAAGGTAGGTGGACATGTCAATAATCTCGTTCAGACAATAAATGAAATAATTTCCTCGACCAGTCAAATTGCACAAAATAAGAGCAGGACGTTTATGCTGAAAATGCTTAAATAATGACTCCAGTCACAGCTTGTGAACTATTGTCAGTTCTGGTCATCCCATCACATGCAAGGATAGAATTCGACTAGAGAGAGTACACAGGAGATTCCTCACTCTGTGAAAGTAAAAATGCAATTATGAGGAAAAATTGGATCAGAGGATGCTGAGAGGAGATTTGATTGGGTTGCATATATTATCGGGGGCTGGGTAGAGAGGGAGGGAATATCTTATTCCTGTTGGAGAGCTCAGTTTCCAGCGGCGAATATTTAACATAGTTCGTTAAAATATTAGAGAAATGTTGATTAAAGTTCTTATTTAAGCCAGAGTACGGATGGGATCTAGAAGTCACACATGGAAACGAAGTAGCGGCAGAAACTCTTAAACCATTTTCAAAATATACCGAGATCTGCACGTAAAATCCTATGGTGGCTGGGGAGTCAGAAAAATGACTTAAACGAAGCATTGTATTTTGTACAACATAGACAATATTCAGAACGATCTCCTCTGTGTTGTGCTACTTTCTGAAAGTTTCATACGTTACCAATATATGTTAGGACTAATATGCAGGGATGATGGGAATGGGCAGAGAGGTACAGTGTGTAATATGATTATCATCATAATAATACTGATCTCATCCTTTAATACACAATATCACTTCACTTGTTGGCATTTTTATCCTTCCTGTATAAATAGTGAAAACAATTGTATACCCAATTCTCAGTCTTGGTCACACTGTAGCCACATTCCATTATGACAGATGCACCTGACATATTTGAAAACATTTAAAACTATCATTTCATTTGTCTTCTCGAAATACACCAGGTTTCAAAGACCAGAATGGTTCTACGGTCCAGAGGAAATTACATAGATTGAAAAGTTATATGAAGGCTGGAAGATATTACAGAGTTATGGATTGTGCTAGAGACTGAAGAAGATTCCAAAGACAAGAACAGCTTTAGGTTTTGGGTGAAGTGAAAACGAAGATGGAACAACCAGTTCAATATTTCGTCTGTAAGAGCATGTACAATGTAAGAAAGTGGCAGTTTGTTCTGATCTGAGCCCCTGTTGAGCGGACCATTGATCAAGAATTGATACCTGGGAGTTGTTGTTGCATAGAATCATTTCTTTTGCAAGTGTTTTCGGCAAGAGTCACGTGGAGACAGAGACACAGAATAGATAAATACACTGAGATCTGAAAAAAACCCACTGCATTAATCATTTATAGCTATCCACATTTATTCTGTGAAACATTCCCATAAGGAGATGAGGAAGATCCCAAGATCCCACTTTCTCCTGAACATGGTCAGCGGATCTAATCTATCCTGGAACCAGACTCCAAAAGCCGATCAGAAAGATGATAGACTCTTCCTCCAACCTGAACAGAATAGTCAAAACAGGTAGATGTCGCTCGGAAATGGGCCTCTGCATTTGCGTCTCATTACGATTTTTATTTTTGGAATGTACAAACCACCAGGCAAATCCTCAATTCTTTGACATTTTCACAGTTTGCGTAAAGATTTGTTGTTCCTTTGCCAGTTGTCATGGTGGTGATTATCGAGAGTGTGGTGCTGGAGAAGCACTCCAGGTCAGGGAGTATTCGAGGTGCAGGAGAATGTATGTTTGGAGCAAAAGCCCTTCATCGGGAATGATGTGGTTGTGGGTACGTTGCCAACCGCGCAAGTTGATTTCCTGACGCTTTGGCCCTTGTCTAAATGACATCTTCAGTACTTTGCAGCCTCTTCTGAAGTGCCTCTGTGCTGTACATTCTGGAATTTATTTGGCTCCATGTCTGCTGCTTCCAGTTGCCGGTACCAATTTCTTGTGTAGTGGCTGATTTTGTTGGTCCAGGTCAATGTGCTTGTTGATGGAATCCGTAGCTGAGTGCCCTGACTCGAGGAGTTCTCTGGCAGTCCACTGTTTAGCGTGTGCTATGAGTGATGTGTTGTCCAGGTCGAAGTCATCTGTGCGTATATTTATTTGGTCAGCTGTTCATGGCGTGTCGAAACTAGTTGGTCTACAAGGCATGTGGATTGATAACTGTCTGCCTGTTTGTCTTATGTAGTATTTCGCGCAGTCTATTTTTTTGGAATAATATAAATGAAGTTTGTCTTGCAAATGGTGAGAATAGGTATTTTGTTCTGATGAGTTGTTGTCTGAGCGTGGCTGTAAGTTTATTGGCTGTCATGGATCCAGGTGATCGGAGAAGTCTGGCTATCAGTTCCTAGATTTTTTAATGTAAGATAGCATGGCAAATAGGTGGACAACTAGCAATCCACCTCCACGAACACCAACTAGCCACGAAACGTCACGACCGTCTGTCCCTGGTAAGTGACATCTTCAATAGTTTGCACACTGATGACAGGACCACAAATTTGACTGGGGCAAAATAACCTTCATAGGACAATCTAAACAAAGGAGAGCGAGATAATTCCTGGAAACATGGAACTAATCCACGGACTCCACCAACAAACCCACACTGCATTGAACAACCAGAACAGCCAACCAGAAGCAAAAAAGAAGGGAACCAAGTGAAATCCAACTGAGACAGCACGGAGAAATTCACAGGCGGATGCAAAACACTTAAGATGTCAGTGAAGAGCACTGGAAGAGGACAAAACGTCTGCAAATCAAGTTTTTACATGTGTCTGGCGTGGCATGATGGCTCAGTGGTAAGTACTGCTGTCTCACAGCATCAGTGACACACGTGCGTATCCAACCTCACGCGACTGCCTCTGTGGACTTTACGCTTTCTTCCTTTATCTGTGC
>NW_025204458.1:3502-9465 GCF_004010195.1 Chiloscyllium plagiosum | reverse complement strand
GACTGAATGCTCTTTCTGCAGTGTAGGACTCTGGTTCTAAGAATTGATATTGATGGTGTTTACTGGGGTGTAAAGCCATGAGAGAAGATGCTGATGGGGGTGTACTGAGGATGCGATTTTATTCACTTGTCTTCTTGGAAAATTGAGAACAGTTATCCCTGAACCAAGGAAGACTGAGTGGGTTTTTTTTTCAGGTTATGAAATGTTTGGACAGAGTAAATAGGTGGAAAATTCCTTCTTTCAAGTAAGTAAACATCTAGATGTCAGGCATTCAATACCTTTGATAAAACATTTGATGGACAAAGTAATGATGAGAATAGAATCGCAATCACTCCAAGAATCTGTTTTTCAAAATATTTGGAAAGGCACATTTGGTGACATACAAGGAATAAATTTCACAAGGAGAGCGACAGCGTGTGGCGAGGTAAAGGAGTAGGGGTGGGTGTAGTCGGTCGGAAGTTGCAGAGAAACAATGTCTAAGTTGGTTGACTTTAAATGTAAAGAAATTTATTTAATGTGTACAGCTGAATAAGGTTCTGTCCCAAAACTCTGCATTTTGAAAGATTTGGCATAATTTTCCACCTAAAGCATTGTAAATGGAACTGAGTGGATTTTTATTTATTGTAAAGGGAAGATATTACATAATTAATAGGAAGTGACCAGTTGCTTGGAGATCGACTTCCATGCGTTAAGGATGTGAGAACAAACACCATGATGTTTGGTCCATTTAATACTCAGTGAAATCTGCCAAAGCAACGAGCAACAAAACTGGTGGGTTTTCTTTTGCTCTTTAACCCTCTGTTTTTCTAAGCAGTATTTTCCTTAAGCTGAAATAAAGTCGGAGCAAATTTGAATACATTAATCGTTCCAATGAGATATATCTAATGCACTTCTGATTATTACAATGAACATTGTGAGGTTTCAGCAAAATTAAAATGAAACAAACAAATCAGCATTTCTTGCTATTTAATCCAACTCAAGTTCAGCCATATGAGAAAGGCCATTGAGTGACAACATCGCCTTTAGTTCACTCACCATGGCTGCTTTTTCACGTGAGAGAGAAAGTGACTGAAAGAAGTTATGAGTCAAATGTAGGTGTAAATATGACGGCAAATTCTTGTCCTGTTTCATTCTGACTTAGTTCTGACTCAGAATGTATTGATGACAGCTATTCATTTGGACCAGCATGGCTATTCGTTGGAATTTGCTGTTATTATAATTCTGGTGAAAGCATAAACACAATGGTGTGGATTCGATTCCGCTCTGGAACTTTCTCATCCATGACTTTCACCACATGTAACCTGATGAGGTCACATGTCACCCCACTACAAAATGTGCTGAGGAGACCGAGCGATTATGGTGGTGGGTTATTATACCGCTGTGCTCCACAATCACGGGTTCGAGTCACACTCTGGTTGCTAACCTTACGCACCGCTCTAGCAGTTTTTCTTTGCACATCACACTCTGGTATACACTGGATCGAGAATCTTGTTCTTGCCGTTTACTGCACGGGAGATTCACAAATAATCGACACCACATTAAAGTTGAAATGAAGAATGAGAGCAGTCATTCTATTCAATTGTAGATTAAATTGATGTAATGAGAAAGAATGCATTTTTCTTTCCGCCTAACATTCAATCTTGTCTTTCTATAAATTTACATCGAAAGAAAGAGAAAAAAATAACAAGCGATCGGAAACACAGGTTTATCCAGTGGGGTTGTTCATGAGTATTTTAACCTAATACTTCACAATAATCTGATCAGTATTTCAAACAGTCACTCGGAATTGGAACCGCAGAAAACCTCTCCAATGAAACGAACCTTTCATTCTTGCACAAATTTCTGCTGTGTGTGAATTATACAACGATGCATCATCCAGCGTGTTCACTGACTTGCCAACTGTATAAGATCTAGCAACTTCCTTCAGCAACCACAGCTTCTGTACACAGCCACCTGTGCTGAGCCCAGTGTCCTTGTTGCACCCAGGTCACAGCACATTTCTTCTTGCTGAGTTTATGAGCCTTGTTCCTGATCTGTCTGATCTGTTTAATAAACCTTTTCTGTCACTTCATCCCATCCCCTCACAATTCTGAACTTATGAATAAAATAAGGCGTTAGATCAAGTGTTAAACCAAGTGGAAGTATGCTATTCAGCCCAAGGAGTCTGCTCAACTATTCAACAAACTCATGGATGATCTGATTTGGAAATACCAGTGTTGGACTGGGGTGTACAAAGTTAAAAATCACACAACACCAGGTTATAGTCCAACAGGTTTAATTGGAAGCACACTAGCTTTCGGAGCGATGCTCCTTCATCAGGTGATAGTCACCTGACTATCACTTGATGAACAAGCGTCGCTCCGAAAGCTAGTGCGCTTCCAATTAAACCTGTTGGACTATAACCTGGTGTTGTGTGATTTTTAACGTAGTTAATCTGATAATCTTGAATTCCTTTCTGCTCACTTAGCTCGACAAAGTTTCATCATCTTTCTGATTAACTTTCTGGCATAGTTTGAATATACCCAACCACACTGTCTCAACAGCGGTTACTGTAAAATGCCACAGATTCTTTGACCGCTAGCAAAGAAATTACTCCTCATTTCTGAATTAAATGGGCAATATCTAATTCTGAGATTATGTCCTCTGGTGCTCTCCTCAGAGCATAGGGCAAGCCACCTGCCCGTATCTACCCTGTCAAGATCCCACGAATGTTGAACGTTTATAATTGTTATTATGTGATTATAAAGTTCCCCTCCTCCTCCTTTGTTTCAAGGATAATAATCCCAGCCTAACCAATCATTCCACGAAGTTCTACTGTATACAGAATTAGCAACATGTTTGTACGTCTGCGCTGTCCCTTACATGTAATGAAGGTAGTTGGAGAAATTTCGGCGAGGAAACGGGTTGAAATTTCAGGCGCAGATGGGAATTGGAACTTGAAATCAGAAAGCGATTAGAATCGGATTGAACCACAGAAGGACCAAATACAGCGAAGGTAACTGACAAATGAGAATCTAATCATATTCGATTGACATTCAATGGCTTCAATGTAACTGAATTCTTCCGTGTAATCATCCTGGGAGCTAGTATTTAGGAGAAATGGAACCTAACCGCCCATATAAATAAGTTGACGACAAACACCTGTCCGTGGGTCGACTTTGTTTAATTATTAACTCAACTCTTGTCTCCGTAAAGCCTACATCGTCCGCAACGCACACGTTTGATGTTTACCAGAACTCTCTCCATTTGCCTAGGTGGGTGCAGCTTCAATGCCACTGAAGGAACTGGGCACCCTCCACTACAATGCAGTCACTTTACGGTATATTTTTCAACACCTGAATATTTATTCCTTTAACTGCTAAGGCACAATTGCAGCAGAGTGCACCACCTAGAAGATTCACTGGAGTAAGTCATCCAGGCCGTGTTGACAGAACCTTCAAAGCTCAAAAACTGTACTGACTATAAGGACAAGGTTGAAGATGCACTGAACCTTCACCATTTGCAAATTACCCTCCAAGGCACATACCAGCATTACCTGGAGGGGAATCAGTGGTAAATTCATTGAGTGGTGAAATAGGTTGATGGGCAAAGATTTATACTTCAACCCTCTATCTTTCATCTTTCAATTTTTAAAAATGTAGATTATTGCATGGGCCAGACTTGTGCTCATTCCTTTCGTTGTTTCCTAAACTGGCGGTTGCTAAAGATCGAATATCATCCACAGTCTGTGGTCAACAATAGAAAATACCCAAAAACCTCTCGAACAACTGATCTCCCTGTCCAACAATCTTCAGGGATCTGTGAATGTCCACTCCAAGATCTCTTTGTTCCTATACACGAAACGGGTTGAAATTTCAGGCGCAGATGGGAATTGGAACTTGAAATCAGAAAGCAATTAGAATCGGATTGACCCACAGGAGGACCAAATACAGCGCAGATAACTCTGACAAATGAGAATCTAATCATATTCAATTGACATTCAATGGCTTCATTGTAACTGAATTTCTCCGTGTAATCATCCTGGGAGCTAGTATTTAGGAGAAATTGAACCTGACCGCCCATATAAATAAGTTGACGACAAACACCTGTCCGTGGGTCGACTTTGTTTAATTATTAACTCAACTCTTGTCTCCGTGAAGCCTACATCGTCCGCAACGCACACGTTTGATGTTTAACAGAACTCTCTCCATTTGCCTAGGTGGGTGCAGCTTCAATGCCACTGAAGGAACTGGGCATCCTCCACTACAATGCAGTCACTTTACGGTATATTTTTCAACACCTGAATATTTATTCCTTTAACTGCTAAGGCACAATTGCAGCAGAGTGCACCACCTAGAAGATTCACTGGAGTAAGTCATCCAGGTCGTGTTGACAGAACCTTCAAAGCTCAAAAACTGTACTGACTATAAGGACAAGTTTGAAGATGCACTGAACCTTCACCATTTGCAAATTACCCTCCAAGGCACATACCAGCATTACCTGGAGGGTAATCAGTGGTAAATTCATTGAGTGGTGAAAGAGGTTGATGGGCAAAGATTTATACTTCAGCCCTCTATCTTTCATCTTTCAATTTTTAAAAATGTAGATTATTGCATGGACCAGACTTGTGCTCATTCCTTTCGTTGTTTCCTAAACTGGCGGTTGCTAAAGATCGAATATCATCCACAGTCTGTGGTCAACAATAGAAAATACCCAAAAACCTCTCGAACAACTGATCTCCCTGTCCAACAATCTTCAGGGATCTGTGAATGTCCACTCCAAGATCTCTTTGTTCCTATACACCACTCAGAATGCTCACTGTTATTGTTCCAACTCCCCAAATTCACGACCACTCATTGGTCTGGATTCAATTCCATTCACCATTTTTCCTTTCCACCTGATGGATACATCCCTGCGGTCACTGACAATATTCATTATAGTCAACTATGTATCGTCAGTAAACTTCTAAATTATGACACCTAATAAAAAAGTTTGATTTATTGATCTACATCAGGAAACAGTGGTACTTCACTGGGAACAAGCATCCAAACATGGTTCCTTGTTGCATGGGATGAACAACTGCCATGTTCCAATCTCCAAGGGTTGCTAGCCCAGGATCTCGCCACTACGTTTGCAGATGACACAAAGATTGGTGGAGAAGCCAGAAATCATAGGGGACTGTCAAAGAATGAAGGGGAACATAGATAGACAGAAGAGTTGAGCGGAGAATTGGCAAATGGTGTTCCATTCAAGCAAATGTGTGGTGATGATTTTGGGAAGTCTAATTCCAGAGCCAAGTATACAGTAAACGGAACAGCCTTGGGTAAACTTGATGAGAAGAGAGATCTGGGAGTTCAGGTCCTTTGTACCCTGCAGTTGACTGCACAGGTGGATAGAGTGGTCAAGAAGGCATATGGCATGCTTGCCTTCACCGGATAGGGCATTGAGTATAAGAGCAGGCAAGTCCTGCTAAAATTGTACAGGAGTTTGATTCGGCCGCGTTTAGAATACTCTGCACAGTTCTGGTATCCAAATTATCAAAATTATGTGGACGTTTAGGAGAGAATGCGGAGAAGGTTTACGCAGATGTTGTCTGGTATGGAAGATGCAAGCTCTGAAGAGAGGTTGAGTAGGTTACTTCTGCTTTCATTAGAAAAAACGAGATTGAGGGGACCTGATTGAGGTCTACAATATCATGAAGGGTACAGACAGGGTGGATAGAGATAAGCTTTTTCCCAAGATGAGGGATTCAATAATGAGAGATCACACGTTCAATGAGAGAGGTGAAACGTTTAAGGGAGATAGACATGGAAAGTATTTTACACAAAGGGTGGTAGGTGCTGGAATGCGTTGCCAGCAGAGGTAGTAGAGGCAGGCATGGTAGATTCATTTCAGGTGCGACTGGACAGATGCATAAGTAAGTGAGAAGCAGAGGGATACGGATGCTTAGAAATTGGGCGACATGTTTAGATAGTTGATTTGGA
>NW_025204458.1:0-3147 GCF_004010195.1 Chiloscyllium plagiosum | reverse complement strand
GCAAGAGATAAACAATAGTAATGGGCAGCGGGTTTGGAGTAGTGAATCCTATGTACTTGCTAAACTCTGCGAGTCTATTTCAGGGACCATGCTTGCAAGTGTATAATAAACATACTGATTGCTTCATATCTTGTTTCGCATGAAATTATTGAAGTGAGTGGGCTTAGTTTCTAACAATTGGAGGATTGTCCGGGATATTCTTCCATCGCCGGGAGGAGTGGTTGGCCCTGGACACTGGGAAGAGGCCTCCCATTCACAATTGAGGAGCGGTTTCTTGTCCCGGTTTTGTCCGCTCCCTTGGGGGGTTGGTACGTATCCCACAAGAGAGTCATCTGAATCAGACAGTGAAAGAAGGTCGATAAAAAATATGGGAAAAAAGGGGCCAGGCAACTCTGTGCACAGACCAACGTCAGAAAACTGAATTTTAAGTATTAACTTGGTGGCCGGGAAAAGGGGTATTTAATCGCTGAGGGACTGGTGAGCGGCCCGAGAAATGGGGGTAGGCAGAGTAAGTCGAACTGTCACGGAGTAAAGGAAGAAAAAGTCCCTGGTAACCTTCCTCCTGAAAGTCCGTTGGGGAGGATGTTGAGGGAATGGACAAGTAACACTTGTACAAGGGAAAAGGTTAAAAAGAAAATGATTGAATATTGTTGTTTAGTATGGACCAAAGACCCAATCCTCCATCCAGCTGTCTTCTGGCCAAAGTATGATTCGGATGAGGATTGGGTATGTCAGTATTTAGATTTGTATGTGAATAAAAAACAAACTTTTGTCAAGAAGAGGCGGACTATGCGTCCTGTTGGAAGGGCAGTTTGGGAATGATGGTAGTAAAGCCAAAGGATTCCCCCTCTGCCCCACCCAGTTCCTGGGATAGTTTTTCCGGTTTGCACTCCCGCCCCCACCCCGTACCATAAAATCAGATAAGGTGAAAATGGGGGAGGAGGAAAGACAGACAGACAGGGACTGGGAACGGATGACCCACAAGAGGAGAACGAAGGGGCGATGGACAGGGATGTTGTTGTTCCCGACCCTCAATCCACAACAAAAGGAAGGGAAGATAAAGTAGACGTAGAGGAGGCCTCTGGAGCCTAAGGGGGAAAAACAAAAACAAAAAAGGGGAAGAATATAAAGACTTATACCGTTTCGGAGGTACCAGTAGGGGACAAAGGGATTGGATTTTTAAGTGCCCCCTCTCCAGTGGGGAGGTCAGAACATTTAAAAAGAAGATGAAGGTCCTGGTTGAGGATCCGGTAGGGCTGTCTGAACAAATTGATCAATTCTTGGGGCCCAGTCTGTATGCGTGGACAGAGTTAAAGTCTATTTTGAATGTACTATTTACTGGGGAAGAAAGGGGACCAGGAGCAGCCATTGAAATATGGGACAGGGAACTTCCCATTGGAGATGGGGATACTGAACAGGGAGAGACGGAGTTTCCTCTCAGAGACACCCAGCGGGAAAATCAAAACCCGGAGCATAGGTAAGAAATGAGGGAATTGAAAGACCTGATTCTAAAAGGAAGAAGAGAGGCAGTTCCGAAGTCGCAGCATTTGACTAAAGCCTTTGAAGTTGAAGAGGAGAAAGATGAGACACCCTCAGCTTTCTTGCAAAGATTAAGAGACTCAATGCGGAAATAATCTGGAATGAACCCTGAGGACCCAGTGGCACAGGGTCTTTTGAAAGTATATTTTGTGACAAAGGCATGACCAGACATACAGAGAAAGATACAGAAGATAGAAGGGAGGAGTGAAAAACCATTAGATGAATTATTAAGAGAGGCACAGAAAGTGTTTGCAAAGAGAGACGTTGAGAGACAAAAACAGAATGCAAAAATGATGGTAGCTACGATTGATGAAGTAGTTAAGAAAAGAATGGAACTAATAATGAGCAACCGGAGCGGTGGGTGGCAGCATGTAGGACAGAGAGGAAGAGGGAGAGGGAGAGGACAAGGGGGAGCATTTGATAGAGGGTTCTGGCGACAGGGACAGAGATGGAAGTCTCCACAGGCAGAATGTTGTTATTGCAGAAACTCGGGTATTTTAAGCGGGAGTGCCCTGATCTACACAGGGAAGAAAGGGCAATTCCGCTCATGAATTTTGATGAAGATTAGGGGTGTTAGGGGTGCCTGCCCCCGGGGAGCCACCAGGATAAATTTGAAGGTGGGACCCTGTGGGGAAGAGGTAGTCTTCCTAGTAGCACGGTCATCACTGAATTTTAAACCAAAGAAAGTAGGAATGCCAACACGGTCAATTACTGTTTCAGGGGTAAAAGGGGAAGGATTTACTGTTCCAGTATTTGAACCTATGATGATAGAAGTTCCGACGGATACAGTCACAGGGGAACTGTTGTATATCCCTGATATAGGAAGTAACTTACTAGGGATAGATTTAATTATCCTCTTAGGACTGGAGATTTGAATTCAGGAAAAAGAATTAGTTGTACAAATGGCAATGTTGACAGAAGATGTGGAGAGAGAGATAGACCCTATTATATGGGCTAGAGAAGGGAATTGTAGAAAAATACAGATCCGTCCCCTAGAAATAACTTTAAAATGGAAAGGGGACGTTGTTTATGAGCGACATTATCCCATTTCCATAGAAGGTAAACGAGGACTGCAGCCAGTAATTGAGGGGCTAGAGATGGACTTTTGGAGTAATGTATGTCTCCTTATAATATCCTAATTCTACCAGTGCGGAAATCTGATGAAACGTATCGATTGGTGCAGGATTTGACAACATTGAATCGAATAGTACAGATCAGGCACCCAGTGGTGCCAAATCCCTGTACGTTATAAAGTAAGATCCCTCATGACCACAAATGGTTTAGTGTGATAGATTTAAAGGATGCCTTTTAGGCTTGTCCCTTGGCGGAGGAAAGTAGGAATTTGTTCGCCTTTGAATGGGAAGATCCCAAGACAGGACGGAAACAGCAATACCGGTGGACCGCGCTCCCCCAGGGGTTTACGCAATCCCTGAATTTATTTGGACAGATGTCAGAACAAATATTGGAGAAATTTAGCAGCCCCAAAGGAACTACCCTGTTGCAGTATTTAGACGACCTCTTAGTAACAGGAAAGAGAAGAGAAAGAGTAGTAGAAGCCACTAAAAAAAATGTTGGATTTCCTGGGTCAGCAGGAAATGCGAGTATCTA
>NW_025204457.1:0-9460 GCF_004010195.1 Chiloscyllium plagiosum | reverse complement strand
TACAGCTGTCTGATCCAATTGCAGATTCCCTCCCCAAAGCCAATTTTGGAGAGAACATCTCTCATATACGTGTGTTATGTCCTGTCAAAGGCTTTCTCCTGGTCCAGGATGATCAAACAGGTGTCCAACCCTCTGTCCTGCACCTAGGCGATCGTAGCCATGAGGCGTGCGAGACTCTCAGCGATCTTCCTGCCCAGTACAGCACAGGTTTGGTCAGGGTTAATCACCGACCCCAGAGTACACCTGACCCGGTTGGTGATAAACTTTGACAAAATTTTGTAATCCGCATTCAATAGTGAGTTTATTCTCCAATGTCTGATTTCCTCCCTCTCCCCCTGCGCTTGTAGATGAGGCTGATGATGCCTTTCCTCATGGATTCACTCATGGTACTTGCCAGAAGCATACTGACATACACCTCCAGCTTGTCCTGGCCAACCAGGTCCCACAGAGTAGAATAGAGCTCGACCGGTAAGCCGTCGTTTCCGGGAGTTTTATTCTTTTCCAAGGACTCGAGGGCCTTCATCAGCTCTCCAGAGATAGCGGCTGGTCCAACTTCTCCCGTGTTCTGTCGTCCAAGACCTCCGTGATAGAGGACAGGAATGACTGGGAGGCCGCGCTGTCGGTTGGCTTCGCGTCTTACAGACTGGCATAGAAGGATTTGCTGATCGTCATGATGTCAGCCTGAGATGACGTTATCGATCCATCTTTTCCCTTCAGGCTGCTGAGCACCGAGCTCTCTTTGTACACCTTATGGAAGACGAAATGTGAGCACGTCTCGTCCTGCTCCACGGAGTGCACCTTGGACTGGAAGATTATCTTGGAGGCCTCCGAGGCAAAGAGCGAGGCTGGCTGGCCCTAGCCCTCCTTGACGTCCTCCGTGACATCGACCCCCATCGTCTGCAGCAGGAGCAGGTTCTGCATACTTTCCTGGAGCTGGGACAGTTTTCCCCGCCCCTCTTTTCGCCTCCTGAACACCTTTGAGGATGAAGAACCTCTTAATGATCCATTTTACTGTTTCCCACCAGTCCGCTGGTGACTCAAATAGGGGCTTCACGGTTCTCCAACCTGCGTAGTCCCTCTTGAGCTCCTCCACGTTTCCCGGGGTCAACAGCTTTGTGTTCAGCTTCCAAGCCGCTGCTCGTCCTGTAGGTGACAGTCGGCCAGCCGGAGGCAGTGGTCAGAGAAGAACACCGGCTTGACGTCAGTAAATCTGACCGAGAGCATTCGGGACACAAACAGGTAATCTATCCTTGAGTGGATAGACAGAACATCAACGTTCAGCCTCCAAAAATACCCTGAGCTTCCAGTTGCCTGCCACTTTAACACCTTACCCTGTTCTCTGGCCAACATTTCTGTCTCAGGCTTGCTGCAGTTTTCCAGTAAAGCTCAGCACAAATTGTAGGAACAACATTTCATTTTCCACTTGGGGACACTGCAGCCCTCCGGATTTAATATTGAGTTCAATAATTTTAGGGTCTGAACTCTCCCCTGTGCTAGCCCCATACCCCCCACACCAGGCCTTGCTATCACACTGTCTGCTTTTATATACTACCTATTGTTAGCCACTAACAGTCTCCATTAACAGATATTCACCCTCCCAGCCAGGTAATTATCCACTCCTTTATCCAACTGTTCTTCTCTCTCTTTGGGCTCTATCCCCATCTATCGTTTACGCGTTACCCCCTCCCCACTATCCGTTCCTCTGCATTTAAACTGACATTTTCTCAGGTACCACCAGATCTAAGGAAGGGTCATCGGTCCTGAAATGTTAACTCTGATTTCTTTTCACAGATGCTGCCAGATTTGCTGCTCTTTTCAGTGACTTGGAGGTGCTGGTGTTGGACTGGTAAAGGAGTGGCCCTCCGAAAACTAGTGCTTCCACATAAACCTGTCATACTAAAACCTGGTGTTGTGTGATTTTTAACTGTGCTCTTTTCTAGCAAAGTCTATTTTTGTTTCTGATTTACAGCATCCACAGTTCTTCCGGTTTTCATTCATTCAGACAGCGGCTCCTCCTGGCCACCAGAGGGAGCCGCTCTTCCTTACCTCACGGCCCTGGTCCGAGTCACCTCTTGCCTCTTCCCGCTTCCTCCTCGTCACTCCTTCCCCATGAGTCGGCCATCTTGGGGTGACATCACCGTGCAGCCCCTTGCGCCTTTGCGTCATTCAGACCATTGTGCAGTTTCACGGGGAGGCCAGCAGAGGGTGGCATTGTATCACTTTAAACACAAGAGGGCCAGACACAGACAGAGGAGAGTCCCCCATCTCCCTCCACCCTGAATGCTACACTCCTGAATATATTTAGAGCTAACACTGTGGTAACGAGAGGAAATAGGCAAATGGTAAGAATTCTACAATGAACTTTTCCCATGCCCTGTTTTCTGATTTTTTAAATGCGATTGCCCCAGAAACATGGAACTTGGAATTCACACCATTACAGTAGAATTTCCAAAGCTCATCCAATGCCATCACCTTCAACTGGTCATTTCAGTGTTTGAGAAATGTCCTGTGTTCGATTGTGACCAGTCAGTAATGAACGTCTAAATGATGGAGTGGCAGGACAGGAGCTCTGTAATGTGGTTCATCCCTTTAACTCTTGGTATTTCGTACTTAAATTTCCAAGTTATGAGCTTAATTCTCAGGACTGTTCTGCTGACATTTGGCCTGTGGTTGTCCTTGCTCACTATTTATTCTAAATGATTGGTACTTAGGTCACTGTAAAGGTTAGCTAATCAATTAATTAATTAAGTAAGTGAATTCTATCAGAAGCAGTGTTTCTCTCCGAGTGGCCCCTCTTCAGTTCAAAAGACCATAAGACAGTAGAGCAGGAACAGGCCATTCAGCCCATTTGGGATTTACCTTTCAGGGGTGACATCACAAAGTTTCACCTTAACCTTTAACTGTGTTGATTAGGTGAACAGCGAAGAAAGTTGTTTTCTTGGTCCAGAGACTGCAGAAATAATGTGTGGACTGCCTTCACTGAGTTCAGTGTGACGAATTAATATACTGACACGGCAACTGGAATCAACACTGTGCTAATAACTTTACATCCTAACCTCTTTGCTTCACCGAGTTTTTGTTTATTTTGTTGAGTCTGCCCTCATGCATTAGTTTCTCTGTTTCTAAGTCTGACAAAGAAATAACAGTGACCAGCATTAACCAACAATGACTCAGGTCTGTAGGGGCGGTGATGACCAAGTGATATTATTTCTGAACGGTTAATCCAGAGACCAAGTAAGGTTCTTGGGACCTAGGTTTGAATCTGGCCACAGGGTCAATGTACATATGGACCCTAAATCTTTTATCGATTGTTGGAAAACCCATCCGGTTCCCTAATGTCCATCAGGAAAGGAAACTGCCATCCTTTCCTAGCCTGTGACACCCTAATCCCCTACCTGAGGACAGTCTATTTATCTTATCCATGCTCCTCATAATTTTATAAACCTCTATAAGGTCACCCTTCAGCCTCCGACGCTCCAGGGAAAATAGCCCCAGCCCGTTCAGCCTCTTCCGATAGCTCAAATCTGGCAACATATAGGTGAATATTTTCTGTACTCTTTCAAGTTTGACAACATCTTTCCTATAGACGGGGGACCAAAATTGAACGCAATATTCCAAATGCGGCCTAACCAATGCCCTTTACAGCTGCAAAATCACATCTCAATGCAATGCTCAATACAATGACTAGTAAAGGTATGTGTACCAAACGCCTTCTTTACTATCTTGTCTACCTCTGACTCTCCCTTCAAGGAACTATGACCCTGCACCCCAAGGTCTCTTTCTTCAGCAACGTCTCCCATGACCCTATGATTGAGTGTATATGCCCACTCCAAAATAGTGATTGTGATTTGCCGTTTCAAAGTGCAACATCTGACACTTATTTAAATTAAATTACATCTGCCAGTCGTCGGCCCATTTTCTGATGAAGTGTTCTATATAATTCCAACAGAACGCTGGGAAGGATCTGATTGTTTTGGAGACTTATAGAGGGCTCCAAGCTGATAGGAATTACCTGGTAGGAAATTACATTTTTCCGGACAATTCCTTTGGATTGGCTGCGATGGGGAATCCACTGATTCCCAGCTCAACTCTCTGCTTCCACTGGGATAAGGACTCTCTGTCGCGAGTGTGAGGGAATATTCCCCATTTGCCTGGATGGGAGCAGCTCCAACAATCACTCGAGAAGCTTGACACCATCCAGGACAAAGCAGCCCACTTGATTGGCCCCACATCCACAACCGTTCCTTCCCTCCACCACGATACTCAATAGCAGCAGTGTGTACCATCTCTATGATGCACTCCAGAAATTCACTAAATATCCTAAGGCAGCACTTTCCAAACCCAAAACCGTTTCCTTCTGGAAGGACAAGCGCAGCAGTTTCATATGAACACTAGGCCCCACAAGGTCCCCTCCAAGCGCCTCACTATCCTGACTTGGAAATATATCACCGTTTTCTCTGTGTCATTGGGTCAATATCCTGGGATTCCCTCCTGAACAACATTCTGCGTCTACCGACAGCAGAGGGTCTGCTGCGGTTCAGAAAGGCAGCTCACGCCCAGCTTCTCAAGGGGGGGAAGTGAGGAATGGACAATAAACACTTACCCAGCCAGTGACACCCACATCCCATGAGTGAATTTTTAAAATTTCTTTACGGTTCGGAAATAACAGATCCTCCTGTGGGCTTCAATGAGGAGTTTTATTTATTCATAACGCAGGGAATTCATTGAACAGCCTGATCCTCACTCTGAACCGGGACAATGTTGCTGCATAAATAAATGTGTTTGTGCAACAACTTAGGTTCCGCAACATGTAACCAACTTTTCTGAAATCATGTATAAGTAGTGAGTGAGTCAGGATGGATTCTTTGAATGGCATAATAGAAGAAATTTAAACAAACGGTTGACAATGGGAGGAGGTGAGGCGGTGGAAAAATAGACAGAAAACGTTCACACATAGAGAAAAGAATCTGGGAAAGATGAAGGGAGATGGTTGGACTCTATCTCAGTTTGTGTCCCGTCTTGTGTTTAAAATGATACAACGCCACCCTTTGTTGGCCTCTCCGCGCCGCTGCACACAGGTTTCTGCGTTTATTTAACAAAAGTAAATGGACTTAACAAAACTAATATTGCCAAAAAACATTGAGTCCATATCTGGATCAGTTGCGTTCTTCATATTTAGGGAGAATAAACTTGCAATGTAGCTTGGTCAGCACCACAGCCACAAACATTCCCTGTCTCCACCACCGACACTGTGGTGTCCCACTGACCAGATGCTCTGCAGAAACTCACCAAGGTTCCTTACAGAGCAGCTTCCAAACCATGGCACTGTAAT
Organism: Chiloscyllium plagiosum; assembly: GCF_004010195.1. Taxonomy (NCBI): domain Eukaryota; kingdom Metazoa; phylum Chordata; class Chondrichthyes; order Orectolobiformes; family Hemiscylliidae; genus Chiloscyllium; species Chiloscyllium plagiosum. The sequence goes on along the minus strand of NW_025204457.1, from coordinate 4,128 downwards.
CTAGAATGCAAGCCAGCAGATAGACGGAAAACCACCAGTTGACAATTACACATCAATCCACTGACCACCCGTTCCGTATAGAGTCACAGAGTCATAGAGATGCACAGCACGGAAACAGACCCTTCAGTCCAACTCATCCATGCAGGTCAGATATCCCAGGATAATCTCCTCGCATTTACCAGCACTTGTCCCATATCCCTCCATACCCATCCTATTCATACAGCCATACATTTATATGCCTTTTAAATGTTGTAAGTGTACGAGCCTCCACCACTTCCTCTGGCAGCTCATTCCATAAACGCACCACCTTCTGAGTGAAAACGTTGCCCTTATGTCCCTTTTATATCTTTCACCTCCTACCATAAACCTATGCCCTCTAGTTCTGGACTCCCCCACTCAGGGACAGACCCTGTCTCTTTACGCTATCCACGCTCCTCATGGTTTTATAAATCTCTAAAAACCTTCATTATAGAAGAATTTCAAATTATGTTTGATGTTGAGGAAATTAGGTCTCAAGCCACTGTCGAAGAGTGTGGCACTGGAAAAGCACTGCAGGTCATGCAGCATCCAAGGAACAGGAGAATCGATGTTTCGGGCATAAGCCCTTCATCAGGAATCATAGTTGTCCTCAATTTTAATGAAGGCAATGACAAGAGGAATCGAGATAAAAGCTGTATAAAGCATGCTGGGATAGTATGATGAGGAAAGGCGGTGGATCATAATGTTCAGTAAAACTTGATTTCATTCAAAAAGGAAATTTCAATGACAAGGATGAACATAATGCAGTAAAACTCATGATTGGTAAGAGAATTGGGAACTTTTCTTTTAAAACAAGGAACCAGTACTGGGATGGCTGAAAAGCTGATAAAGAAGAAGAAATTAATTATGAAAATAATTTGGCATAAACATATAGAAAAAGCTTCTACGTTTGTTTAAAAGAAATGTACAGTAACGCAAGGAATTGTGGGCTGATTGAAGGACCAAAATGAGGAATTAATAACGAGGGACAGGGAAATGACAAATAACAAACCAATATTTTACATCAGTCTTCACCCTGGAGGATGTTAGAAACATCCCAAAGAGCGTGCTTGAAAAGGCGTTTAGCACGCTTGCTTTTGTTGCTCAGTGCCTCTGATTATACGGCTTGGGGAGTCATGTTGAGGTTGTACAGGACATTGGTGATGACCTTCTGGTGTCCTATGTCCAGCTCTCATCGCACTCCTACTGGAATGAAATTATCAAGTCAGAGAGGGTCCACAAGAGATTTATCAGGATTTTGCAGGGTATAAAGTTTTGAAGTATAAAGGCTGGATAAGCGGAGAATTTTTTTCACTGGAATGTAGGAAATTCAGAGATGACTTTATGAAGTAATGAGGGCTATAGATGAGTTACTAGTGAGTGTCCTTTTCCAATGATGTGTGATTTCAAGACCAAGGGACATACATTTAAAATCAAAGATTAAAAAGAAAACGTAAGGGCTGTGTCTGTAGAATGAACTTCCTCGGGAAGTGGGGGATGCAGACACAGTTACAAATGTTTAAAAGGCACTTAGCTTAGCACATAACTAGGAAAGGGTTGGAGGGATATGAGCCAGGAGCAGGCAGGTGTGACTAGTTTAGTTTGAGACGATGTTCGGCATGGACTGGTTGGACTAAAGCGTCTGTTTCCATGCTGTATGACGCGATGACTCTATTATAGTTAAGAAAGGTGCGAAGGAAAGGAAAGATCTGATAAGTCTCTATCACGAGGGACAAAGTATTTGATCAACTAATCGGACTAAAGATAGACATCTCACCATGATGTGATCATCTGTATCATAGGGTTGAAATGTTCCAGAATTCACTCGAATCCAGAAGGGTTACAGCAGATTGGAAAACTGTTAATTTAACGGCCCTGTTCAAGATGGAGGAGAGACAGGAAATAGGAAACTGTAGGCCAGTTGACATAAATCTGTTGCTGATGCGAGAATCCATTCTTAAGTTAAGGAAGGCTGGACATTGAGAAAAGCGCAACATAATCAAAAACATGGTTTTGGGAAAAGGAAATTATGTTTGACAAATTTGCTCGAGGATATAACAAGCAGTGTTGATAAAGGGGAATTGGGAAATGTTGGATAATTGGATTTTCAGAAGGCATTCAGTAATATAAGTTATTAGAAGTTATTCTAGAAAATAGCAACTCACAATTTTGGGATTAATCGATGAGCATGAATTGAGTACTAGTTCATGCATGGAAGACAGAATTGGAATTGTTGAGTTTTTTTTAAGATTGCACAGATATAATTAGTAGAGTGTCCTTCCCTTCCATCATTGCGGGCTTACCTGCACCAAATGGATAGCAGCAGTTCAGGAAGGCAGTTCAGGATACTCCTCCGGATCAACTATATATGAGCAACAAATGCTACCCAATAAGAAATACGACAAACCCATGAATGAATTACAAAATCCGTTTCCCTATTTGGTGCCAGAGTTACTGTTGTGGGCTCATATTCTCAGGGATCAGAAAATGGAGAAAAGATCTGATTGAACTGTATCAGATTCCCAAGGACAGAGGCTTGATTCAGTAAATGCTGAGTATTCTTCCCGTGGTCTGGGAATCTGAAACATAATGACAATCTCGGGATAAGGAGCATCTTCTGTGAGACTGAGATGTAGCAAAGGCAATTTTCTCAAAGAGTCTCCAAGCCTCTGATATTTTCTATTGCTGAGGATTGTGGATGCTGCCTCACTGAGTACATTTCAGATTGGAATACACAGATTGCTGGTGCCTCGGGTAATCACAGGGTATGGGGGAGGGGGCAGGATTTGAAGTTTAAAATCAGCCACTACTATACAACTGGTTGAAAAGACTGAACGGGAAAGTCTCCTGCTGCTCCATTTGTCTGGGTCCTTGTGTTCATTAATGAACCAATTACCAATCCGTTTGGATTTGGTTCCATGAAACCTTTTGTCATTTCATGTCTGCAGCCGCCAAGTCTCACAGACTATCCCATTCTTTCTTCAGCCCTTGGTGAAAAACTACATATTTTTCTAACTTCTGTCCATGCTGCTGAAGACCCATAACGTTTTGGATTGTACGGTGGCTCAGTGGTTAGCACTGCTGCCTCACAGCATCGGGGTCCCGGGTTTGATTCCAGCCTTGGGCGACTGTCTGTGTGGAGTGTGTACATTCTCCCCGTTTCTGTGTGGGTTTCCTCCAGGTGCTCTGGTTTCCTCCCACAGTCCAAAGACGTGAAGAACAAGTTAATTAGCAATGCTAAATTGCTAAGAATGTTATATGCATTAGTGAGAGAGGACTGGGTCTGGGTGGGATACTCTTCAGAGGATAGGTGAGGAATTATTGTGCTGAAGGATTCTGATTCAACACTGAGGGAATTTAGTGTAAAAGCCCAAACTCTTCCCTACACTGTTCCCTTCTCTCTCTGAATGATGTCTAATCTTGTCGGTTTCTCAACATTGTCTGCTTTATTTCAGAGGTAAGAGTCTACCTTTCCCTTTCCCTCCCTTTCTGTGACAGGATACATTCTCCCGTCCAACTCATTGATATTCTCTTAAATCACAGATAAAAGTTGTACCACAAAGGGACATCAGGGACTTTCTGACCACGGGGCCTTAAATAATACATCAGATGAAACATGTGTATGGACAGTGAAATTCCATCCTCAGTTACAAACAAAGCAAAAAATTCTTGAGGGGGATGCATGGTCAATCCACCCACTACGGTAAATTCAGCCTGGTCACCCCACCTAATCTGTACATCTTTGGACTGACCCTGTTTACTGTCCAGTGATCTCTAGGTTAGAGATAAGAGATGAACCAGGCTTCCAGCTCCTGATCACTGTCCAGAGACTCCTGTGTCTGAGACAGCATGGAAATCAGTCAGTGCGTCTGATCACTGTCCAGTGATACCCTGAGATGGAGGTAGGAGATAAACCAGGATTCCTGCTTCTGATCATTGTTCAGAGATTACTGTGTTAGAGACAGAGTGGAAATCATTCAGGGATCCTGATCGCTATCCAGTGATTCTCTGGGTTCGAGAGAGGAGAAATCAGTCATTTGGGATTGAGACGAAGTGAAGGCAATTTTCTCAAAGACCCTCCAAGTCTATGATATTTTCTATTCCTGAGGA
>NW_025204456.1:4744-9455 GCF_004010195.1 Chiloscyllium plagiosum | reverse complement strand
GGGTCTGACTGAGCGATACAGAGACTGGAACTGTGCACGGTGCTCCGAGTGTGGGTCTGACTGAGGGATGGATACGAAGACTGGAACTGTGCATGGTGCTCCGAGTGTGGGTCTAACTGCGGGATATGGAGACTGGAACTGTGCACAGTGATACGAGTGTGGGTCTGACTGAGGGATACGGAGACTGGAACTGTGCACGGTGGTCCGAGTGTGGGTCTGACTGAGGGACGTGGAGACTGGAACTGTGCACGGTGCTCCGAGTGTGGGTCTGACTGAGGGATACGGAGACTGGAACTGTGCACGGTGCTCCGAGTGTCTGTCTGACTGAGGGATACAGAGACTGGAACTGTGCACAGTGCTCTGAGTGTGGGTCTAACTGTGGGATACGGAAACTGGAGCTGTGCACGGTGCTCCCAGTGTGGGTCTAACTGAGGGGTACCGAGACTGGAACTGTGCACAGTGCTCGAAGTGTGGGTCTGACTGAGGGATACGGAGACTGGAACTGAGCACAGTGCTCCGGGTGTGGGTCTAACTGAGGGATATGGAGACTGGAACTGTGCACAGTGCTCCGACTGTGGGGTCTGACTGAGGGATACGGAGACTGGAACTGTGCACGGTGCTCCGAGTGTGGGTATGACTGAGGGATACAGAGACTGGAACTGTGGACGATACTCCGAGTGTGGGTCTGACTGAGGGATAGGGAGACTGGACGTACGCACGGTACTCCGAGTGTGGGTCTAACTGTGCGATACGGAGTTTGGAACTGTGCACGGTGCTCCGAGTGTGGGTCTACCTGAGGGATACAGAGACTGGAACTGTGCACGGTGCTCCGAGTGTGGGTCTGACTGAGGGATACTGAATCTGGAACTGTGCACGGTGCTCCGAGTGTGGGTCTGACTGAGGGATACAGAGACTGGAACTGCGCACGGTGCTCCGGGTGTGGGTCTGACTGAGGGATACCGAAACTGGAACTGTGCACGGTGCTCCGAGTGTGGGTCTAACTGTGGGATACAGAGACTGGAACTGTGCACGGTGCTCCGAGTGTGGGTCTAACTGAAGGATACAGAGACTGGAATTGTGCACAGTTGTCCGAGTGTGGGTCTGACTGAGGAATACCGGAACTGGAACTGTTCACGGTGCTCCGAGTGTGGGTCTGACTGAGGGATACGGAGACTGGAACTGTGCACTGTTCACCGAGTGGGGGTCTGAATGAGTGATACGGAGACTGGAACTGTATACGGTGCTCCGAGTGTGGGTCTAACTGAGGGATATGGAGACTGGAACTGTGCACGGTGCTCTGTGTGTGGGTCTAACTGAGGGATACAGAGACTGGAATTGTGCACGGTGCTCCGAGTGTGGGTCTAACTGAGGGATACGGAGACTGGAACTGTGCACAGTGCTCCGAGTGTGGGTCTAACTGAGGAATACGGAAACTGGAGCTGTGCACTGAGCTCCCAGTGTGGGTCTAACTGAGGGGTAGAGAGACTGGAACTGTGCACAGTGCCCGAAGTGTGGGTCTGACTGAGGGATATGGCGACTGGAACTGTGTACAGTGCTCCGAGTGTGGGTCTGACTGAGGGATACGGAGACTGTAACTGTGCACAGTGCTCCGAGTGTGGGTCTGACCGAGGGATACGGAGACTGGAACTGTGCACGGTGCTCCGAGTGTGGGTCTGACCGAGGGATACAGAGACTGGAACTGTGCAGGGTGCTCCGAGTGTGGGTTTGACTGTGGGATATAGAGATTGGAACTGTGCACAATGCTCCGAGTGTGGGTCTGACCGAGGGAGACAGAGACTGGAACTGTGTACAGTGCTCTGAGTGTGGGTCTAACTGAGGGATATAGAGACTGGAACTGTGCACGGTGCTCCGAGTGTGGGTCTGACTGTGGGATACAGAGACTGGAACTGTGCACGGTGCTCCGAGTGTGGGTCTGACTGAGGGATACGGAGACTGGAACTGCGCACAGTACTCCGAGTGTGGGTCTAACTGAGGGTTACGGAGACTGGAACTGTGCACGGTGCTCCGAGTGTGTGTCTGACTGAGGGATACGGAGACTGGAACTGTGCACGGTGCTCCGAGTGTGGGTCTGACTGAGGGATACAGAGACTGGAACTGTGCACGGTGCTCCGAGTGTGGGTCTAACGTAGGGATACAGAGACTGGAACTGTGCATGGTGCTCCGAGTGTGGGTCTAACTTAGGGATACAGAGACTGGAACTGTGCACGGTGCTCCGAGTGTGGGTCTGACTGACGGATACGGAGACTGGGAATTTAAAGTCTGCTCTCAGAAGGAGATCCGGCCAGTGATCTGCTCTCTGATTGGTTGCCATTGTTCTGTCATGTACCTTGTGCCGTTCACTTGCTCAGCTTCCCGTTTCACCATTACTCGGGTACTTTGGCAGCTCCAATCCTGTTCAGCCATCTCTGGGCTCCCCTTCCCACTCTGAGAGAAATCGCCCGAGTCAATCTCTGTCTTCATTAGCTGCGACGCAGCATATGATGACTCGTAGAGGACTTGGTCTTCACTGACAACAGAGAGAGCTTCCTGAAGGGAACAAGATGATATTGAAATTCAGATCCTTGGCTCAGCAGTCGTCATCACAGTCTTTGTACCCCTCTCTTGCAGTAAGTTCCCCTTCTCAGGATCAGTTTAGTTTGGCGTCATGTTCGGTACACCATTGTGGGCCGAAGGGCCTGTCCCTGTGCTGTACTGTTCGATGGTCTATCGGATCTCCTGTTCCAACTGACCAATAACTGGAATAAACTAAATGAGGGACTTACATTGTACATAATACAATGGTGCAACTCCATTCCATCAAGGGTTTTTCATTCCAAGAGGTCAATAAACTGAATCACATTTATCTGCGAGTCTCTCAGTTCCCATTGATCAAAAACTTGAACAGTCCCCACCAGCTCATGCTGCAGTAACTACAGACTCGTCCCTCCAATGATTTCCACCAGTTAATTCACTTCAAATTGGTGTCAATAAATCTGTGTGATTGGCACATCCTCGAGATTAATATTTGACATAATTCCGTCTCAGAAAATTCCATTTCGTACAGCTTATGAACTGAATGAGTCCCCATAAACGGGATATCCAGTTCCAATAGATCACTCACTGGATTAATCACTATCAATGGAATTCTCAGGAGCTGTGGGATAAAGAAATTGATCAATCTCTTGATTGAGATGACCAGTTATTATAGATCAATGATATCAAGAATCTTAAGCAGCAGGATCCCCTGTTCCAATAGATCACTTATCAGAATAATCGAAATTAGTTTCTAAAATACAACAACATAAATTATTCCACCAGGGCGAGCTCTGAACTCAACCAGTCAATAAACAGAATTCTATCTGTGATCTATTCTGACCGTTTCCCTCACCAGCTCATACTGCGATACCTATAGATTAGTCCCTGCAATGATTTTTATCAGTTAATACACACTTTCATATAAATGCACCCTTAAATTAATGCATATCTCTGTGTTCAGCATATGCTCCAGATTAATAATTGGAATAATCTCGATCAGAGAAATCCCCATTTCCTCTGGTTTACCAGCTGAATGAATGTCCATAAACATCAGTAACTGCATTAATCGCCATCAATGGAATCCTCTGTAGCTCTCTGTTAATACATCGAGAAAACTCTTTTAGTGGGACGGCCAGTAATTATAGATCAGTAAATTGAAAAATCCCATCAAAGCAATCCCCAGTTCCAACAGATCACTAACTGCATTAATCGCCATCAATGGAATCCTCAGTAACTCTGAGTTAATAAATTGATAAATCCCCATCAACGAGATGTTCAGTTATTCGTGATCAATAACTACAATAATCTCCATCAATGGGATTTCCTCTTCCTACAGATCACTCAATGGAATAATCTTCATGTGGGAATTCTCCAGGTCCGATAGATCAATAACTGAAATTTTCACATCAACATGATCCCTCTTCCTATAGATCAATAACTGGAATAATCTCAATGATTAGGACCTCCTCTACCTAAAAATCAGGAATCAGCTGGATCTCCTGTTCCTATAAATTAATAATGGGATTAATCTCCAACAGCAGAATCTCATGCTATAGAGTCAGAGAGTCATAGGGCCGTACAGCATGGAAACAGACCCTTTGGCCCAACCCGTCCATGCCGACCAGATATCCCAAACTAATCTCTTCCCACCTGCCAGCACCCGGCCCATATCCCTCCAAACCCTTCCTATTCATATACCCATCCAAATGCCTCTTAAATGTTGCAATTGTATCAGCCTCCACCACATCCTCTGGCAGCTCATTCCATACACGTACCACCCTCTGGGTGAAAAAGTTGCCCCTTAGGTCTCTTTTATATCTTTCCCCTCTCACCCTAAACCTATGCCCCTCTAGTTTTGGACTCCCCCACCCCAGGGAAAAGACTTTGTCCATTTATCCTATCCAAGACCCTCATGATTTTATAACCCTCAAAAGGTCACCCCTCAGCCTCCGATGCTCCAGGGAAAACAGCCCCAGCCTGTTCAACCTCTCCCTGTAGCTCAAACCCTCCAACCCTGGCAACATCCTTGTAAATCTTTTCTGAACCCTTTCAAGTTTCACAACATCTTTCCAATAGGAACGAGACCAGAATTGCACGCAATATTCCAACAGTGGCCTAACCAATGTCCTGTACAGCCGCAACACGACCTCCCAACTCCTGTACTCAATACTCTGAC
>NW_025204456.1:2530-4093 GCF_004010195.1 Chiloscyllium plagiosum | reverse complement strand
AGGTCACTTCTACCCCAAAAGTGATTCCAATGATCCAAAAATGTGAATGCTTCTCCCATACACCAGCTCCTCAGCCATGCATTCATCTGCTCTATCCTCCTATTCCTGCCCTCACTAGCTCGTAGCACTGGGAGTAATCCAGATATTACTACCCTTGAGGACCTCCTTTTTAAATTTCTGCCTAACTCTCTGTAATCTCCCTTCAGAGTCTCAACCTTTTCCCTTCCAATGTCGTTGGTTCCAATGTGGACAATGACCTGCTGCTGGCCCCTCTCCCCCGTGAGAACATTCTGCACCCTCTCTGAGACATCCTTGATCCTGGCACCAGGGAAACAACTCACCATTCTGCTTTTTCACTGCTGGCCACAGAAACATCTGTCTGTGCCTCGGACTACAGAATCCCCTAATACAATCAATCTCTTGGAACCCGACGTATCCCTTGTTGCATTGGAGCCAGTCTCCGTACCAGAAACTTGGCTGTGCGTGCTACGTTCCTCTGAGAATCCATCACCCCTGACATTTTCCAAAACAGCATACCTGTTTGAAATGGGGATAGCCAGAGAAGGCTCCTGCACTATCTGCCTACCTCTCTTACCTTTCCTGGAGTTAACCCATCTATGTGACTGTATCTGTGAATTTTCCCCCTTCCTATAACTGCCATCCATCACACCCCCTCGCTCTTGTAAATTCCTCAGTGCTGCTAACTATCGCTCCAACTGATCCATTCGATCTGACAGGATTCACAACCAAAGATACTTCCTGCAGATATAAACCTTAGTAACACGTAAACTCTTCCTAAACTCCCACATCTGATAAGAAAACATCTCACTCCATTAAAGGGCCATTGTTCCTATAGATCAATAACTGGAATAGTTTCCACTGGGGGGAGGGGGTTTCCCCTGCTCCTAAATCAGTGTGTTTACAATTTTATAAATACAAGGACGTGATGGGGAGCTTTCATCTCAGCCGATCAATAAATTGAACTTTATATGTGATTGGGACCTATAGTTTCCATAGATCAATGTCTTGAACAGCCCCCACCTGCTCACACTGCAATACCTATGGACTAGCACCTGCAATTATTCTCACCTGTCAATTCACACGTGCGTATAGATGCACCCCTGAATTAATGCATACCTCATTCAGCGGATTCTCTCGGCTCCAAGCTGAATGGAACCCTACAAACAGGATCTCCCGATCAGTGGCTGCATTAACCAGCATCAATGGAATCGTCTGTAGCTGTGGGATAATAAACTGCTGAACCCCATCAATGGGGCAGCCAGTAATTACATAACAATGAAGTTGCTGTGGTTCTGCTCGCCGAGCTGGAAGTTTTTGTTGCAAACGTTTTCATCCCCTGTCTAGGTGACATCATCAGTGCTTGGGAGCCTCCTGCAAAGCGCTTCTTTGATGTTTCCTCCGGTGTTTATAGTGGTCTGTCCCTGCCGCTTCCGGTTGTCAGTTTCAGCTGTCCACTGTAGTGGTTGGTATATTGGGTCCAGGTCGATGTGTTTGTTGATGGAGTTTGTGGATGAGTGCCATGCTTCTAGGAATTCCCTGGCT
>NW_025204456.1:0-2090 GCF_004010195.1 Chiloscyllium plagiosum | reverse complement strand
CAGAACCACAGCAACGAGCACCCGAGCTACAAATCTTCTCACAAACTTTGAATAACAATGAAGTGAAAACAGGGGCAGCAGCAGAATGCTCTGTTCCTATAGATCAATAACGAAAATAATCGAGATCGGGGGGGGGGGGGGTCTAGTTCCATGATCAATATCACCTCCATTGCAGACAGTGGTTCTAATTTAGAAGAATGGGCTGGGGGAGGAAGGGGGGGGGTACATCATAATGGATGGATGATGGAAATCGATGTGACCGAAGCAGGGAGGGTAATTTCACTGGCCCGGGGGGGAGCTGGAACGTGGGGGCACGGCCTCACCATCCCGGGGGGACGGGGGATGGATTCCAGATGGAGCTGAGGAGGAACTGCAGCTCGCAGAGGGTCGGGAATCTCTCTGCCCAGATCCGGCTATCCCCCTCAGATGGTTTTAACGGGAAGGTGCATTTTGGAACAGGAAAGGGATGAAGGGTGAGGGTGAGAGGGTGGGGAACTGGAGTTGGGGACCAGGAAAGATCAGCCACGAATGGGACAACAGCCTGGAGGGGCTGAATGGCCTGCTCCTTCTCCCATTTCTGATGTTTTTACATTCCATTTGGAGATCTCCTATTCCTACAGATGGGCAGTTGGAATATTTTTAAACAGCAGGATTTCCTGTTCCTAATGATCAATAACTAGAATAGTTTCCATCAGCAGGGTCTCTTGTTCATATACAGCAATGATGGGAATTATCTCCGTTACCAGGATTTCATATTCCTATACACCAATAACTGGAAAAATCTCAACCTGGGCAGTTTGCAGTTTCTTAGATGTAATAATATACACTTTCCACTAGGCTGCACTCCCATCCGAACAGATCCACTTCCTATAGATAAATAACACAGTAATATCGATCACCATCCTGGCCTGTTCCTACAGATTAATAACACAATAATCTCCATCAGCAGGCTGTCCTGTTCCTATAGGTTAATAACACAATAATCTCCATCATCATACTGTCCTGTTCCTATAGATTAAAAACACAATAATCTCCAACAGCATGCTATCCTGTTACTATAGATTAATAACACAATAATCTCCAGCAGCAGGCTGTCCTGTTTCTATAGATTAATAACACAATAATCTCCATCTGCAGGCTGTCCTGTTGCTATAGATTAATAACACAATAATCTCCATCAGCAGGCTGTCCTGTTCCTATAGATTAATAACACAATAATCTCCATCAGCAGGCTGTCCTGTTCCTATAGATTAATAACACAATAATCTACGTCAGCAGGCTGTCCTGTTCCTATAGATTAATAACACAATAATCTACGTCACCAGGCAGTCCTGTTCCTATAGATTAATAACACAATAATCACCTTCAGCAGGCTGTCCTGTTCCTATAGATTAATAACACAATAATCTCCATCAGCAGGCTGTCATGTTCCTATAGATTAATAACACAGTAATCTCCATCAGCAGGCTGTCCTGTTCCTATAGATTAATAACACAATAATCTCCATCAGCAGGCTGTCCTGTTCCTATAGATTAATATCACAATAATCACCTTCAGCAGGCTGTCCTGTTCCTATAGATTAATAACACAACAATCTCCAGCAGCAGGCTGTCCTGTTCCTATAGATTAATAATACAAAAATCTCCAGCAGCAGGCTATCCTGTTCCTATAGATTAATAACACAATAATCTACATCACCAGGCTGTCCTGTTCCTATAGATTAATAACACAATAATCTCCATCAGCATGCTGTCCTGTACCTATAGATTAATAATACAATAAACTCCATAAGCATGTTTTCCTGTTCCTATAGATTAATAACACAATAATCTCGATCAGCAGGCTGTCCTGTTCCTATAGATTAATAACACGGAACCATCCATCAGCAGGCTGTCCTGTTCCTATAGGCTAATAAAACAATAATCTCCATCCGCAGGCTGTCCTGTTCCTATAGATTAATAACACAATAAAACATAACAGCTGGCTGTCCTGTTCCTATAGATTAATAATACAATAAACTCCATCAGCATGTTGTCCTGTTCCTATAGATTAATAACACAATAATATCCATCAGCAGGCTGCCCTGTTCC
>NW_025204455.1:8880-9455 GCF_004010195.1 Chiloscyllium plagiosum | reverse complement strand
CACAGCTTTTAAATCTGGAAGTTGGATCAGGCCAGGTAAGGGTAGAATGGGCCTACCGGGTCGCAATACGCGGGCCCGGCTCAAACCAGCACCCACACCCGGTCCTGTTCCGGCTGCAGAGCTACAAGGAGAGGCAGATACTCCTAGAAGCCTCTAGAAATCTCGGAAAAGACCCCCAAGATATGATCTATAAAGGATCCAAGATCATGTTATTCCAGGACTTTTCCCCAGCTCTGGTCCGAAAGAGGAAGGCATTCGACAAGGCGAAGAAGTGTTCAAGGGACTTAAATATTCAGTACTCCTTACGCTTTAACCATGAAGGATCCGTGTATAACTTCGGATCGCCAGAAAAGGCTAAGGAATTCTTGGACTCTCTTAGATAAACTGTAAGACATAATGGATGTTGGTTTGCCTTTCCCCCCGCTTTGGTTTATATCCCCCCCTTTTTTCTCTTCGTACCTTACTGTTTAATATTATTATGGGGGGTGGGGAGAGGGATTTGATTTTCTCCCCCCCTTGGGGTTGTTTTCTTTTATTATTTTATGTATATATGTAGGATGTATGTATATGTGTGT
>NW_025204455.1:0-6636 GCF_004010195.1 Chiloscyllium plagiosum | reverse complement strand
CTTAAATGCCCATAAAGAGAGAGAGTCCACCACTGCTGCTGGCCGGGCATTCCATGAACTTACGACTCGCTGAGTGGAGAACCTACCCCTAACTTCAGTCCTATATCTTCCCCCCCTTAATTTAAAGCTATGCCACCTTGTAATACCCGACTCCATACGGGGGGAAAAGGTTCACACTGTCAACCCTATCTAACCCGCTAATCATCTTGTACACCTCAATCAAGTCACCCTTAAACCTTCTTTTCTCTAATGAAAACAGCCCCAAGTGTCTCAGTCTTTCCTCATACGATTTTCCTTCCATACCAGGCAACATCCTGGTAAACCTCCTCTGCACCCGTTCCAGTGCCTCCACATCCTTCCTATAGTATGGCGACCAAAACTGCACACAATATTCCAGATGTGGCCGCACCAGAGTTTTATACAACTGCATCATGACCTCAGGACTCCGGAACTCAATTCCTCTACCAATAAAAGCCAGTACGCCATATGCCTTCCTCACCGCACTATTTATCTGGGTGGCAACTTTCAGGGATCTGTGTACATGGACACCAAGATCCCTCTGCTCCTCCACACTACCAAGTATCCGACCATTAGCCCAGTACCCCATCTTTTTGTTATTCTTCCCAAAGTGAATCACCTCACACTTAGCTACATTGAATTCCATTTGCCACCAGGGCCCTGCATTCGTGGGTCAGGTCCTCTTGTCCTCCAGTATTACACATTATTTTCTGGTTCCGTGTACAGAAATCACAGAAAGCTAACGTGATGGTGTCATCAAATATTAGGATGGTTTGCCAATTATTACCAGGACATGGGACTAGGGAAGTGAGGAAGCCTTGCTGTGTCTGCAGACTCAGTCTGCAGGGGTAGTGAGTGATCAGGAAGGCAAAGGGATTGTTGTTTTCATTCGTTCGTGGGATGTGAGCATCACTGGCTGGGCCCAGCATTTATCACCCATTCCCACCAGCCCTTGAGGAGGTGGGAGGGAACTGCCTTATTGAACCGCTGTACTCCATCAAATTAATGTTTCTGGAGAAACAGAATGTAGCGGAAATTAAACTCCAGCTTTCTCTGTTCCTGCTCCCAATTTAATATTCACCCGTTTAGTTTATACTGAGTTAGAGACTGGAATTTCATCGATGGTCTCAGCAAGTTTATGTATTTCAGAACACAACAGGGAGTGAGTTTCAGTCTGAAATCTAACTGAGGGATTTGGGCTACTTTCTATACAGAGTAGCAGGTACCAGTGAGTGAGTTACAGATCGGGGTACAGTCGTATGGTACAGTGTGGGTCACATATTGACTAACCAATACTGGGGAGCGAATCTAATTGAGGAGTTTGGGCTTTTTATATATCGAATCACAGATACTTGAGAGTGAGACACCGGCTGGAATGTGTGGAAGGATTCGAGGAGGTTTATACACAGAATAACAAATACCCAGGAGTGAATTACTGACTGGAATCTTATAGGGATGATCGGGGTGATTTATATTTCGAATAACAAATAAATGAAAGTTAGTTACACATTGGAATTTTATCGTGGGGTTTGGGGTGTTCATTTATAGAATAACAGATACCCATGAATGGTGTACAGACTGGAATGTAATCAAGGAGATTGGGGTGTTTTACATGTGGAATAACTGAGAACCCAATACTCTCTCTCATGCACAATCTCACTATTTTTCTTTCTCATGTAGAATCTCATCGTCTGTCTCATTCATAATCCCAGTTTCTCACCCTCTCTCATACACAGTCTCACCATGTTTCCCTCTCCTACGGAAACTATTTCTCTCCCACATGCACAGTCTCACTGTCTCTCTCTGTCAAACACAATGTCACTCTTCCTCATACTCAATCTTGCCAACTCTCTCATAGACAATCTCACTCTCTCCCATACTCAATCTCACTATCACTCTCTCCCATACACAATCTACTCCAGTATGTTCCCTGCAGCCAATTCATGTTAGCACAGCACTGGTATGGACTTTACAAAGAGGGAAAAGCAAGAGAGACGAGCAACATCAGTACTGTTTGAAAATATTGAACATTGGTCCCACACTAACATGTAAGATTCTCTGACCCCCGCCCCCCAGCCAGATACAGAGGACTGGGCAGATGGTGGGTTTATTAGCTGAGGCTCTGTCTCAGAATATTCTTGCTGCTCGTGTGGCTCCCAGATATAACTCTCTATGTCCATCTTCTATTTCTATATTTCCATCAAATGTGCCTATTTCTCTCTCTCTCTCTCTGTGTGTTTCTGACCTGACTGCAAGCGAGCATGTCCGTGTGAACGAGAGAGACCGGGCGTGTGTGTGTAAATGTGATGGGGTCACACTTACCATGTCAATATCACCCTGATACCCTCACACTTACTGCGTCACTATCTCCCTGATCCCTCACACTTACTGCGTCACTATCACCCTGACACCCTCACACTTACCGTGTCACTATCACCCTGTTCCCATCACACTTACTGCGTCACTATCACCCTGACCCCTCACACTCAATGCATCACTATCAGCCTGATACTCTCACACTTACTGTGACACTATCTCCCTGATCCCCTCACACTTACTGCATCACTATCTCCCTGACCCCTCACACTTACTGCATCACTATCTCCCTGACCCCTCACACGAACTGCGTCACTATCACCCTGATCCCATCACACTTACTGCGTCACTATCTCCCTGACCCCCTCACACTCACTGCATCAATATCTCCCTGATCCCGTCACCCTTACTGCATCACTATCACGCTGACACCCTCATAATTACTGTGTCACTATCACCCTGTTCCCTTCAGACTTACGGCATCACTATCTTCTTGACCCCATCACACTTACTGCGTCACTATCTCCCTGACCCCATCACACTTACTGTGTCATTATCACCCTAAACCCCTCACACTTACTGCGTCACTATCTCCCTGACACCCTCACACTTACTGCGTCACTATCACCCTGTTCCCAACTCACTTACTGCGTCACTATCTCCCTGACCCCATCACACTTACTGTGTCACTATCTCCCTGACCCCATCACACTTACTGTGTCACTATCACCCTGATCGCCTCAAACCTCCTGCCTCACTTTCACCCTGAACCCCTCACACTTACTGTGTCACTATCACAATGATCGCCTCACACTTACTGCGTCACTATCACCCTGATCCCCTAACACTTACTGCATCACTATCTCCCTGATCCCTTCACCCTTACTGTGTCACTATCATCCTGACCCCATCACACTTACAGCGTCACAATCTCCCTGATCCCCTCACAATTAGTGCGTCACTATCTCCTTGATCCCCTGACACACACTGCATCACTATCTTCCTGATCCCCTCACACTTACTGTGTCACTATCACCCTGAACCCGTCACACTTACTGTGTCACTATCACACTGACACCCTCAAACTTATTGCGTCACTATCATCCTGATCCCATCATACTTACTGCGTCACTATCTCCCTGATTCCCTCACACATCCTGCGTCACTATCACCCTAACTCATTCACACTTACCACGTCAATATCACCCTGATACCCTCAAACTTACCGCGTCACTATCTCCCTGATCCCATCACCCTTAATGTGCCACTATCACCCTGATACCTTCACACTTACTGCATCACTATCTCCCTGACCCCTCACACTGACTGCGTCACTATCACCCTGATCTCATCACACTTACTGTGTCACTATCACCCTGACCCCTCACACTCAGTGCATCACTATCAGCCTGATACCCTCACACTTACTGTGACACTATCTCCCTGACCCCATTACACTTACTGCGTCACGATACCCCTGTTCCCCTCACACTTAGTGCGTCACTATCTCCCTGATCCCCTCACACTTACTGCATCACTATCACCCTGACACCCTCACACTTACCGTGTCACTATCACCCTGATCTCATCACACTTACTGCGTCACTATCACCCTGACCCCTCACACTCAATGCATCACTATCAGCCTGATACCCTCACACTTACTGTGACACTATCTCCCTGATCCCATCACCCTTACTGTGTCACTATTACACTGACCCCCTCACACGTAATGTGTCACTATCACCCTGATCCCTTCAGACTTACTGCATCACTATCACCCTGACCCCATCACACTTACTGCGTCACTATCACCCTAACCCCTCACACTCAATGCATCACTATCAGCCTGATACCCTCACACTTACTGTGACACTATCTCCCTGATCCCATCACACTTACTGCCTCTCTATCTCCCTGACCCCATCACACTTACTGCGTCACGATCTCCCTAACACCTCACACAAACTGCGTCACTATCACCCTGACCCCCTCACACTTACTATGTCACTATCAAACTGACCCCATTACACTTACTGCGTCACTATACCCCTGTTCCCCTCACAATTCCTGCGTTACTGTCACCCTGGCTCATTCACACTTACTCCGTCACTATCTCCCTGACCCCTCACACTTACTGCGACACTATCACACTGACACCCTCACAATTGCCGTGTCACTATCACCCTGATCCCATCACACTTACTGCATCACTATCTCCCTGATCCCATCACCCTGACTGTGTCACTATTACACTGGCACCCTCACACGTAATGTGTCACTATCACCCTGATCCCTTCAGACTTACTGCATCACTATCTCCCTGACCCCATCACACTTACTGCGTCACTATCACCCTGACAACATCAAACTTACTGCGTCACTATCACCCTGATCCCCTCACACTTACTGCGTCACTATCTCCCTGATCCCTCACAGTTACTGCGTCACTATCACCCTCCCTGATCCGCTCACACTTACTGTGTGACTATCACCCTGAACCCCTCACACTTACTGCGTCACTATCACACTGCACCCTCAAACTTATTGTATCACTATCTCCCTGATCCCCTCACACTTCCTGCGTTACTATCACCCTGACAGCATCAAACCTACTGTGTCACATCACTCTGACCCGCTCACACTTACTGCATCGCTATCACCCTGATCCCCTCACACTCACTGCGTCACTATCTCCCTGATCCTATCACACTTACTGCGTCACTATCTCCCTGATCCCCTCACACTTACTGCGTTACTATCACCCTGACAGCATCAAACCTACTGCGTCACATCACTCTGACGCGCTCACACTTACTGCAATGCTATCACCCTGATCCCCTCACACTTACTGCGTCACTATCACCCTGACCCCATCACATTTACTGCGTCACTATCACCCAGATGCCCTCACACTTACTGCGTCACTATCACCCTGATTCCGTCACACTTACTGCGTCATTATCACCCTGATCCCCTCACACTTACTGCGTCACAATCACCATGATTCCGTCACACTTACTGCATCACTATCTCTCTGAACCCCTCACACTTACTGCGTCACTATCACCCTGACCCATTACATTTACTGCGTCACTATCACCCAGATGCCCTCACACTTACTGCGTCACGATCACCCTTATTCCGTCACACTTACTGTGTCACTATCTCCCTGATCCCATCACACTTACTGCATTACTATCACCCTGATCCCATCAGACATACTGCGTCACTATCACCCTTATCCACACACAGTTACTGTGTCACTATCACCCTGATCCCATCACCCTTACTGCGTCACTATCTCCCTGACCCACTCACACTTAATGCGTCACTATCACCCTGAGCCCATCACCCCTTCTGCATCACTACCTCCCTGACCCCGTCACACTTACTGCGTCAGTATCACTCTGACCCCCTCACACTTACTGCGTCACTATCACCCTGCCCCCTCACACTTACTGCGTCACTGTCTCCCTGACCCGATTCCACTTACTGCGTCACTATCTCCCTGATCCCATAACCCTTACTGGGTCACTATTATCCTGATTCCATCACACTTACTGCGTCACCATCTCACTGACCCCTCACACTTACTATGTCACTATCACTCTGACCCCCTCACACCTACTGCATAACAATCTCCCTGACCCAAACACACTTACTGCGTCACTATCACCTTGATCTCCTCACACTTGCTGCGTCACTATCATCCTGATCCCATCACACTTACTGCGTCACTATCAACCTTATCCCCTCACACTTACTGCGTCACTATCTTGCTGATCCCCTCACACTTACTGTGTCACTATCACCCTGATCCCCTCACACTTACTGTGTCACTATATCCCTGATCACATCACACTTACTGCATCAATATCACACTGATACCCTCACACTAACTGCGTCAATATCAACCTGATACCCTCACACTTACTGTGTCACTATCATCCTGATCCCATCACACTTACTGGGTCACTATCAACATTATCCCCTCACACTTACTGCGTCACTATCTCGCTGATCCCCTCACACTTACTGTGTCACTATCACCCTGATCAACCTCACACTTACTGTGTCACTATCTCCCTGATCACATCACACTTACTGCGTCAATATCACACTGATACCCTCACACTAACTGCGTCAATATCATCCTGATACCCTCACACTTATTGTGTCACTATCTCCCTGATCCCATCACACTTACTGCGTCACTATCACCCTGATCCCATCACTCTTACTGCGTCACTATCTCCCTGATCCCACACACTTACTGTGTCATTATCACCCTGACTCCCT
>NW_025204454.1:6533-9454 GCF_004010195.1 Chiloscyllium plagiosum | reverse complement strand
TCTTGAATAAGCTCCACAAACACCCCAAACCCAGCGAATAGGAAGTACAGCAAATCAATGAAAAAGAAGAAGCTTAGAAATATATAATAATCTTCATCAAAAGGAGCAAGTGGATGAACCTCAAGTACTTCCCAGCATCGTAAATGCCAATCACAAATATCACTCGACGTGATGTCAAGAAACGTTTCAAGCGACTAGGTACTACAAAGACTATGGGACCTGACATCTTTCTGGCAATAGTATTGAAGAGCTGTGTTCTAGAACTTGTCGCAACCCGAGCCAAACTGATCCAAGATGACTGCAACACTGGTATCTATGTGGGAAAGCATCTGCGGTATGCCCATGTGCGCAAAAGTTATTACAACCCCACTCATTTGAAATACCATTCCATCAGTCACCAGTCCTTCATCAATGAAGTGCAGGAAGATATCATCAACAGTGCTATGAAGTAGCACTTGCTCAGTGATAACCTGCTCAGTGACGCCCACTTTAGGTTCCGCCAGAGTCACACAGATCCTGCCCTCTTTACAACCTTCCTGTCTAACACAGAAAGAACTAAACTCCGCAGAAGATGGGGTGAAACTAACTGCTCTTGGGAGAAAGTCAGCACTGAGCCATTGTAAGGAGTCCCAGCAAAATAAACCCAATTAGAAACGAGGTGAAAGCTCCCTGCTCATTGAGGTCTTACCTCACACAATGAAAGATCGTGAAGCTGATCAGGAGTCAGTCATCTCGGCTTTCCCTCATCCTGATGTCAGAATAATGAATAACTGCTGATGTCTGTGCAAAGTTCAGCTCCACCGACCATTTCTCAGATACTGAATCAATCCACGTCCAATTGTAACAAAATATTTATGGCATCCAGTCCTGGCCTGACAAATGGCAAGTAACAAATCCGCCGCTCAACTACTGGAAAATGGCCATCTCCAATAAGACATAACCTAACAACTGGCCTTTGAAATTCAATGCATTACCATCGCTGAGTCTCCCCTCGATGGTTTTCTGAAGGTAATTGTTGAACTCAATTTGAAATGGAAATAAAATCTGCACATAAAATTATTCATGTTGCACAAACCACGGGAGTCAGTTACAGAGAGCAGCCTGTCGCCTTGCCTTCATGAAGTTTACTCCAGCATCCTCGAGTGCTGATATGGATCCGGCATCACTACTCATGGCAAAGAATAGACTCATCACTCTATATTCCTGCCCTGGTCGCCTCCAGACTGCGCTCATCCTGAAATGGACGTCATCGCCTGCATGCCAGTCACAGAATTGTGGCAACAAAAAAAAAGGGTATCATTTAGATATAACACAACTAGACATAAAGTTTTGGTAATGGCTTCCCACCACATTGAATCCTCATTGTGAGTGTTGTACTGTGCATTCATCCACATAGGCCACCATCTCTACGTACAGAAAAAAAAAATCAACGTCATTACCCGGGATGTGCAGCATCGGAACTCATCACCTTACATTCAAGCATGGGTCACCCAGAGCCATTCATCCCTAACGGGGCCACATCTGAACTGATGATGTAATCCCATCACCAGGGGTTCCAGAATAAGTATCAATCGTTCTTCATGGGCAGTATTGTTTGCCATTCTTTAAACTACGACAGATTAAGATTAATGAAAGAAATACCTGAGCCAACTGAGTTGGAGTATATGACATTGATGACACAGAACAACCAAACAGCACTGGTAACCAATGTTTCCGTGTTAAAAGGTTTTCAAGAAAGGTAGGGTAAATATGAGTAGAAGAGTGCCCTTAATAATTAATACTGAAAGCGCCTCTGTGGCGATAGAGAACATACCAAGGCGTAGTCAATTCGCGCAGATTTGTGAACATGATTTTAAAAAACAGGAAAGAATTTGGGGCTGTACTGGAGTTTGTACGTAAATCCCTAGCTCCTGTAAAGAAATGTTGCTTTTTTTAACAACATTCACCGTGTTACAAGAACATCATGTCGGTCTTTCAATTCCAACTTTTTTTGCATTCAATAGTAAAGTGGCTTTCACGCGGATTTTACCGTTGACATAGCTTGGTTAAATCAAAAAAGTGTCGAACAGAAGGAGGTGAACAGTATCAGTTATGAGTTTGAATAAATCTGCTGCATTTAATTTAAACGCTTTGCTTGCAAGATCTGGCGCAAGTGCCATAATGGTGTTTCATGGGGTGAGCAATCACGCATGTTGCTTTACTATTGGTCCGACGCGGGTTGACCTACACCACGACAGATGGTGAAACTGAAGTTTAATATGAAAAAAAAATTGGAGAAGGAAGGCTGGTATAGTGATGACCTTTTAATCATTGTTGTCAAAAATATGCAAAATCTTGTATACTTGTGTCCTCTGAGAAAGAAATTCAAACATACTGCAGCGTCCTCAATGTTTCTCCCGTTTGGATTTGTCACTGGATTCTTTCCTGCCTTTACCTCTCCCAGCTCACATGGTCTTTCCAAAATCATTCCACCCTTTTTTTTGCCTGCTCTTTCAATCCTAATAATGACAAATAACTCATTAATTAACTTTCATTCCTAAAACCATTTTGATTTACATTATATCATCATCTTTGACCTCTGCATCCCAAACACAACTCCCTTCTCCAACGTTCAAAACTTATCTCATAGAACATAGAACATAGAAGAATACAGCGCAGTACAGGCCCTCCGGCTCTCGATGTTGCGCCGATCCAAGCCCACCTAACCTACACTAGCCCACTATCCTCCATATGCCTATCCAATGCCCGCTTAAATGCCCATAATGTGAGAGAGTCCACCACTGCTACTGGCAGGGCATTCCATGAACTCATGACTCGCTGAGTAAAGAACCTATCCCTAACATCTGTCCTATACCTACCCCCTCCCCCCTTAATTTAAAGCGATGCCCCCTTGTAATAACTGACTCCATACGTGGAAAAAG
>NW_025204454.1:0-2901 GCF_004010195.1 Chiloscyllium plagiosum | reverse complement strand
CAAAGATGTGCAGGTCAGGTGAATTGGCCATGTTAAATTGTCCGTAGTGTTAGGCAAAAAGGGGTACACGTAGGGGTATGGGTGGGTTGCGCTTCGGCGGGTCGGTGTGGCCTTGTTGGGCCGAAGGGCCTGTTTCCACACTGTAAGTAATCCAAAGATGTGCAGGTCAGGTGAATTGGCCATGTTAAATTGTCCGTAGTGTTAGGCAAAAAGGGGTACACGTAGGGGTATGGGTGGGTTGCGCTTCGGCGGGTCGGTGTGGCCTTGTTGGGCCGAAGGGCCTGTTTCCACACTGTAAGTAATCTAATCTAATCTCAAAACCGCTTCATTGACTCCTCCTTACTTGGAAATATCTCTGAATGCGATATTCTTGCCACTTTCCAAAATGTGAGCACGTTTGCAACAATTTTATGCTGAAAATTCATTAATCAGAAATGAGTTTGAATAAATCAAGAATAAACCTTGAATTTTGAATGAAACAAAATAAAGAAATTCACAAATGTGCTGCTGACCATTGAATTCCTTCCATCTAGGCTCCCAGCACCTCTTTGGGATTTTACCAGAGAAAACGACCACACCTACATCTCCACCTGTCTTCCACTGTGCAGTTGAAATCGATAGGCCCTACTCATTTTCATCCACCTTATCTCGTCAGTGTATCAGATTCCCTCGGACTGGGTGGCTTTACTGCACCCACATGGCTCTTCTGGGATAAACCCCCGAACAATTGACCATTGACCACACCTTTCTCCCTGTTTTACCTCAACAAAGTCATTCAAGGACATTGCATCCGCTCCAACTGAAAGATCAGGGCATGCATTTCTATTTGATCACCCCCTCTGTCAAATTTCGTCCTGCCGCTGGGACACATCCCCACCGTGCTCCCAACTCCCGTAACTGCCACAGGTCGGACAACACTGAACTCAGACAAGGGTTGTCTCAACTTGAAACCTTCCACGTCATGCAAAAATATTTCAAATTCTCTTGGTCACCAATCAGACCTGAGCCATCCTCATCTTGCAACACCTACTTCCGTCCATTTGCTTTAAACAGAACCAATTCATTGAGGTTATCTCAGACACAGAGTAGATGCCTGAATGCACCAGAGAGTCCCAGATGGTTATAATTTTTCCACCGATTTTCGCTGGCTGTTGCTGTCTTCCTGCTCGAGATCTTCCCTGCCCAAGATGCCTGTGTTCCACGTGCTGTGCTATCTCTCAGCCTTGGGAATAATTTATACAGGTCTATAAATATTGACAGTCATCTAACGGATAGGAATATGAATGGAAATCCCGGGAACTCAAAACTGGAAACTTCGTTTTCATGATTAATTATTTGATCTACTTTCGTTAAGTTTCTTACCCATTATTTTACCTCTTTACCTTTTTCAGGACATGAAACATGAACAACTAATGTTTGTATATATTTCTGGTAGATACTGGCAAAACACCTTTCCCTGTGACTCAAATCCCGTGCCTGACTGCAGTGGAAGGTGCAAATGTGTCAATGTATTGCTCCACACCGCTTTTCGATCGCAAAATATCGGTGGATGTCTCTTGGCGGAAAGACGGGCAGACCAAAACTTTGGACCCAACAGCAGACGCAAGGAAAATAATGTTAC
Source organism: Chiloscyllium plagiosum (assembly GCF_004010195.1). NCBI lineage: Eukaryota > Metazoa > Chordata > Chondrichthyes > Orectolobiformes > Hemiscylliidae > Chiloscyllium > Chiloscyllium plagiosum. Next base: position 1,280 of record NW_025204454.1, on the reverse strand, counting down.
CGTTCAAGCAAGTATTTTCTGTGTTCCATCTGCTGAATGTGAGCTTTCGCGACTCCGGAATCTATTACTGTAGCATCAGCGTCTTCGGCAGGAAGGCTTCCTATGGGAATGGGACTAAGCTTATCGTACACGGTGAGTGTCACTGAGGAGAAATGGTCAACATTAAATTAGGCAGGTTTCCATCGATAGCAGATAAAAGAGCAGCACGGAGTCTGCTAATAGTTTGGTGCCGCAATGCAAGCTTACTTTTTTTTCAGTTCAAGGAGACATCGACCGAACTTGTGCTGGTGTACATCAGACTTGCCGTCCGCGGTCAATCAAAGCTCGCCAGGCCGTGTAATGTATTTAATCTTGTTTTATACCGACTATTTAAAATCAGATAACGTATCCTAAATAATGCTCCACTTGAGTTAGATAGCTATCGGAAATGAAGTGCATTAGATTTGTCATGGAGTTCAACGTGGAAAGAAGTGTTTTTCTTTTAAAGAGGTAAATGTCAGGTTCTCAAAATCGATTATCAAATAGGTGCAAGTAATCATAAACGGATACAGCGACAGCACGATGTGAGTAATGCACAACGAGAGCAAATAATTATCCTCCAGAAGAGGAACAGGTTTTAGGAAAACATTCCGATGCAAACTAAGGTAGAACGAATTATTAAATGCTGTCTCAGAAATGACGTGCTTCCTTACAATGTCGGATTGGAAGCTTAAATACGAAGAAGTGCTCACTCAAAATTTACCTGAGAAGCAGGGAGTATTATTTGGACTGCTTCTATCGTAAACTTGAAACTAGGAATGTATTTACGCTGTTTCCAAGTATGGTTTTGAGGCGATGTTTACGTTCACTTCGAGATTAAATTCACAGGGATATATTTATTTTGGTTAATCCCCAATTTTGTTTGCAACTGTTGATAAATCTTTACATGCCTCATTGTTTGAGTCTCATCTTAAGTCCTGATTTTAAGAAGTGAGTAAAGTTTACTGAACACTTTACCTCGTTATGTTGATGCAACCAGTCTACCTACATGAAGTCGCAGTATGGAAATATTTATGAACAGTGATTTTTTTTCTGAATAATGGATAGGTCCTCGAGGCACTTGCTCAAGTCTGTGCACCAGCTTCAAATGTAACTGGCCTGTTTTGCAAAGCAACTCTGCCTTTGAAATGGATAATGGCATCATCCATACCAGATGTTGGCGTGGGATTGCAACAGGATTTTGTCAATTGAAAATGAGGTTTGGAGGGATGAAGCAAATGATCAATGAGAATATGACTAAA
>NW_025204453.1:8084-9453 GCF_004010195.1 Chiloscyllium plagiosum | reverse complement strand
AGTAAGAATGAGATGGAAGGTACTGGGAAAAAACATAACTGGAGGAAAATGTGCTTATTTAAGGAAATATATCGTTTCCTTGAAGGCATTTCAGGGAAGGTACACCAGGACGATCCTTTTGTATGGAGGGATTGATAATGAGCAAACGCTAAACAGGTTGGGACGTGAGGTGTTGGCAAGACAATCCAGGGTGGACTGGGGAATGTTGTCGAACAGAGAGACCAAGGGGTGCAGGTATATATTTACTTGAAGTGACGTCACAGGTCGACAAGGTGATGAAAATGTCTTTTTCGTGCCACGTCCCTACATCGGTCAGAGCATTGAACGCAGGAGATAAGATGTCATGTTAGAGCTGAATGAGAGTTCGGTGAGACCACTTTTCGTAAACTGTGCATTATTCTGCTCACTCTGGTGCAGGAAGGATAATATTAATTTTGAAAAGGAGCAAGGAAAGATTTACAAGGCTGTTACCGAGACTGGAAGGTATGAGTTAGAACGCGAGGCAGGGAAGGCTGGGAAGTTTTTTTCCTGGAGTTTAAGAGGATGTGTGGGTACCATAAAGAAATGTAGTAAATCATACGGCGCAGAGATGAGGCAAATTGCCGTTGTCATCGCTATCAGTTGGATGGTCTAAAAACCAGCCAACGTAATGTTAAGGTGAGTGGCAAAAGACTTAAATGAGAAGAGAGGGGTAACCTTTTCATACAAAGGGCGGTGCGTGTGTGCAGCGAACTAGTCATGGAAGTGGTGAAGACTGGTACAATTCGAATATTCAAATGCATCTGCATGTAATCAGCTGAACACTTTTCTCTCTTGTCCACATCTTGTTCTGACAGTGCATGGATTTTGTCAAAGAGCGCATGAGGTTGATCACTAAAGCCGTGAAGATTCCGGGCACTTACGATCTGTGTGGGGTGAGTATCACAGAGTGGTCATTCATCACGCTATTTGACTCTGATGGCTAGCAATTGCAGTCCTCCTATTTCATCGCTCTGTGCACTTCAGAGAAAGAGAGAGCGAGAGAGAGAGAGAGAGAGAGAAGGTGATCTCGCAATTCAATTAAGGGAATGCAGAGTCAGTGGGCCAAATTGCGCCGACTGCTCTCTGCTCCTTCACTTTTCGGAACTTTCTCTTCTCAACTTCTGTATCAGTCACAGAGTGTGCACGAGAAGTTCAATCATTCCATTGCAGTTTCCTGCAGAGGCAGAGCCTGAGAGTTTGGCTCTGTCCCTTATGGTAAAGAATACCCCCAGCCACAACTCCCCCACACACACACACAAACACACACGCACATACACATGCCCTCTGTCACTTACGCGCGCTCTCACTTCCTCTCCTTAAACCCACGCTCTCTCACGCGCACTCAGAT
>NW_025204453.1:6628-7768 GCF_004010195.1 Chiloscyllium plagiosum | reverse complement strand
CTCCTGTTCCTGTGTTTTACTCGTGGATATGAAGAGTTAGTGTTACACCAAATGGAAGAGGAATCATTAAAGACCAATCGCTAGTCTTCCTTATTAAATTGGAGATGAAATCGAGCGAGGCTTCTAATTAAACTAGACAAGTCGATCGAAGGATAAATATGTTATTACCTAAGAACATTACATCAGGGAGGAAGCTGTACACAGAGGGAGCCATGTGTTTTAAAGGAGTTGAAGATGTTGTCCAGTGGAATGAGAAATTTTATTTTAGAATGAGACGTGAAGGCTCAGTTCCAGCGCTTGAGAGTTAAATGTTCGCAAGGAAATTCCGAATCAGAAAAGTAAGAAGAGCCAAGAGGGGACATGAGATGTCGTTGGCTGATTCGAGAAAGGAAAAGTGTACGGTTGTCTATAGGTATATCGGTTTAAAGAATGGCGAGAATAAGATTAGGGTCAATCAAGGATAGTATTAGGTAGTTGTGGGTGGAGTCAAAGGAGATTAGCGAAGAGCTAAATGAATATGTCTCCTCAGGAAACAGGTTGTCATGGAGGAATCTGCGATACAGGCTAATAGACAAAAAGGGATTGAGGTTCTCAAGGAGGAGCTGTCAGCAATTTTAGATACTGTGAAAACCAGGATGTCCGTCGGACCCAATCAGATTGATCCCAGGATTCCCTGGGAAGCCAGGAAGGAGAGTGCAGAGCCTTTGACTTTGATCTTTCTATCGTCATTGTCTGTAGAATTAGTGCCAGAAGATTGGAGGATTGCAAATGTTGTTCCCTTATTCAAGAAGGGTAATAGAGACAACCATAGCAATTATAGAGCAGTGCGCCTTATTTCGGTTGTGGGTAAAGTCTTGGAAAGGATTGTAAGAGATATTATTTACAATCATCGAGAAATGAATAAATTGATAAGAGGTAGGCAATACGATTTTGTCAAGTGTAGGTCGTGCCTCATCAAACTTATTGGGGTCTTTGAGCAAGTGACCGAAAAGGTGGATGATGGTAAGGCGACTGATGTGGTGGATATGGATTTCAGAAAGGGGTTTGGCAAATTCGCTACCGTGGCTATTGCATAAAATGCGGAGGAGAGGCTTTGAGAGTGATCGGGCGGTTTGAATCAGAAATTGGCTAGCTGCAAGA
>NW_025204453.1:2736-5832 GCF_004010195.1 Chiloscyllium plagiosum | reverse complement strand
TGGATGATGGTAAGGCGACTGATGTGGTGGATATGGATTTCAGAAAGGCGTTTGGCAAATTCGCTACCGTGGCTATTGCATAAAATGCGGAGGAGAGGCTTTGAGGGTGATCGGGCGGTTTGAATCAGAATTGGCTAGCTGCAAGAAACACAGAATGTTGTTGATGGGAAATGTTCATCCTGGAGTTCAGCTACTAGTGTGCACGGCAATGATCTGATTTGCAGCAACAATAGATTTTCATTTTTTTCATGAATGACCCCAATGAGGGCACAGTATCATGAGTTAGTAAAGTTGTGGAAGACCCTGTGGTCGTTAGAATTGAGGATAGTGCTGAAGGATGAAGTAACACAAATGCAGGTAACTGTGCTTATGGTACGATGCTTGCTAGTGTAGATGAGTAGAGGGATCACAGTTTCCATGAACGTTTACCCATGGGCGTAGCCACCCAGGTTAAGAGGGTAGCTCAGAAGGCATATGGTGTGGTAGCTTTTATTATGAGGGGGACTGCGTTTCACAGACATGAGGTGATGCTGCAGGTGTACAGAACTCTGGTGAGGATGCAAATTGGCTGCTCTGTAGACGTATAGGTGGATGTATCGCTGAAAATGGTGACGTTCCTCCTGTGTTTCGTCCATAGAAAACCCATCCAGTGTGAAGGAAGTTTGCACAAATTCACTGCCAGTCGTTTTGTCGAATATGGAATATTTATGGGACGCAGCCTGACAGGAAACTTTAACCGTTTCCAATCAACAAAACATCTGTCTTTAAAATAAAATGATATGGGTAAACTGCAGGCAAAGTGAATTGCTTCCATTTCGTAAACAATGTTCACATGGACACGAGGGGCCGAAGTGTCTGTTTCGATGCTATATACCTCTGGGACCCTTTGAACAATTCTCTATTCATTGAGCTTGACCTTTCAGCAATAGGAGACAAGAATAGAGACCTCCTTCACCCTCTCCCACTTATTGTGCCTTCCTGCCAAGTTGCCCATCACCCGAGACCCCGGAAAAGCACAATTCCCTTCCATGCTTCTCGAACTCAAACCTGTGATGACTGATATTCACTGAGGTCATAACCAGACTGACTAATTGTCTGCACTTAATTCGGAAAACCTCCTCATTTTTTGTCACTGCATTCACCCCCATTATAGCTCAGGGATGAAACTGTGCATCATCTCAACCTTGTCACCGTGATTCCAGCGTGTTCACCTAAAGGGTAAGACGCTGATTAAATGTTCACGCAAATTGGAAACCAATGGTGAAATAGTGCCCGATGACGTCGATACCACATGTGCAGATGAGTGGGTGAATTGCTTCAAACTCCCAGCTGACTTGACCTTTCGATCTCTTTGCGTCATTTAGAGTGCTTATTTCTACGTCGTTATGGCACCTCCCACCCCATCTTACCTTTACAGTGTCGTCAACACCATGACGTTTTATGGATGGCTTATGTCTCTCAAATCAGTTCTGCATTTTCCTGATATGTCTGCATTTTATCCATTCCTCCGTCTTTCAGAAAGCTTGCTTTTATGTGTGGCATGGCTGGATCGAACAACATTCTGCAAAATTAAAAATGCACTTCCACGGCAAGGTATCACAACGACATTGAAGCAGAAAAAAAAGTGATTATATATTTGCTTCGAACTCTCATTGAGGAACAGCACCAATAGTTCAGTCTTTCTGCCTGTTGTAAAATTTTATTTATGTTCTTTTGCCTGCCTTTACAATTTGTCAGTAATCACTCGCACATCACACTCACTACCGTTGTGTGCAGGTTGGTTATCAAACTAGATTATTGCCTCGCCCTTACCGTCCACACTAATCCGTCCTTCTGGGTGTCCTGTGTAAAGTTCTGGACAGCACGTTGTTGGAAATATGTTGGAGAGAGTGCAGTGGGTGGTTCACAGATCGCTTCGAAAGCGCTTCTTTAAAATGGGAGTACTAAATTTGGAGGGAGAGCGGAAGGCAAGAGAGGTTTAGATCGAGGATTTCAGGACTATGAATTCTTAGCACAAAATAGCCATTAAAACATTGTCTACCTTTCTATAAAAGGCCAATGAGTGAGATGGCTCAGTTTTATAATTATTTTCAACGGATGTTGTTGAGAGAATAACTTTCTCATCCAGCCAGTAGTTACGTGGTGGAATGTTGTGTCTGGAAATGTTGGGAAGGCACGTTCACTTGAATACATTTAGGAGAATTCTTTGGATGGGAAATGAGAAGTAATAATCCTGAATCATCCTGACATCACTGCTTTTGAGATGTAACTGCTGTGCTTGCAGCCTGAGACCTTTCCGTCTGCTTTGAGGGCCAAGTCCCTGATGTTATACACACTTTGTTGATGTGAATGTACTCCTTGAGTATTGGCTGTTCACCTTCTCCCTGAAACAAACAGTAGGGGCTTTATAACCTCAGGGCTTCCGTATATTTGGATCATGTCTTTCGACACTTCTTCCCTTTCCCCCGTCCAGCAGAAACTAATATGATCATCGATCTTGATTGACCGTTATTGCTCCTCCTTCCCTCGACAGCCTATTGGCAATGGAACAGGATCTGAAGCAGTATCTCTTTCGATAGTGAATGGCCAGAACCTGGCAGTATTCCTGCCTCGTCATCTCACTATTGCACTCCCCTTCCTGCCCGTGCAATCCTACACCATTGTTTTACTGCGACCCCTCTCCAACTTCTGCATAAATTGCAACATCCGCCGACATTTCTGCCATCTACAAATGGAGCCCATCACCAGTGATGTATTTTCCTCCAATCAACTATCTGCTTTCCGCAAAGACCGTTTCCTCCATGTTAGGTTCACGCTTTGTAAAAAAACCGCCCTCCCCTCCTGGCACTTTCCACGACCACCGTAGGAATTGGAAAATCTGCGCCCACCCCTACCCCCTCACCTCCGCCCAAGACCCCAGGAAGCCTTCTATACCCATCAACGTTTCACCAGAGCTTCCACACATGTCATTTACTGTATCCGTTGCTCACAATGCGGTCTCCTCTACACTGGGGAGACTGGACGCCTTCTGGCAGAGCGCTTCAGAGATCTTCGCCGCGATACCCGCACCAATCAACTGCACCGCCCCCTGGTCAA
>NW_025204453.1:0-2705 GCF_004010195.1 Chiloscyllium plagiosum | reverse complement strand
CTGTCAATCTTCATTCCCACCTATCTGCTACACCGTCCTCTCTGACCTATCACCATCAACCCCACTTCCCCACTTCCATCCATCTCTTGCACTCTCAGCTGCATTACCCCTTCCCCCCACCCCGATTTTATCTCTCTACACCCGAGGCTCCCAGCCTCATTCCTGATGAAGGGCTCCTGCCCAAAACTTGTCCTGCTCCTCGAGTGCTGCATGACCTGCTGCGCTTTTCCAGCACCACGCACTCTTGACACGCTTCTACTCTCCATCCACTTTACCCAAAACTCCCTCAGGCTCACGAACGTCCTGCGCCCCCATCCCGAATGCCCACACGTCCAGGAGAGTGCACTGGAGACATTTACTGCTTACATGCTGAGTCCCAAGCGCCATAAATACTCCCAGATTTCTCCTCCGAAATTATTAGACTGGGAGGAGCAACCCATAGCTTTGAGGTCACCTGTGAGTTACCCACTGTGTTAGCCTTTTTATAAATCAAGTAAAGTCAAACCATGTCGAAAACCTTAGAGCCCCAACTTTTGTTGACCGAACAAACGATGACTCCTAAGATAAAGACCTCCCAAACTCTAATTGCTAATTGTTGTATAAATACTCAACAGCCTTGTTCCTACAACCTGAAACTTCCATTTTCCTCATGATACCGTGGAACCAAGATTTCCCTCAGGATGTCTGAACCTTACAGTTCCTTAATATTCCTTTAATGGAGTGAATACCCTAAGTCTGCTCCTATAAAACAGACTTAAACATGCTTTAAATGTTTCAGTGTTTTCAGTGTTCTCGACTATTACTCAAGCAGAGGGCCCATGTCACCTCCTGGGTTTAATTTATTTTCCGTCCTATCTGACAATTTTAATTGAACAGGGAACACACGGGCGCTTTTGCCAGTGCAGTTACAATGCAGACAACAATGAGTATTATTGCATGTAGTTCACAGTTTGCAAGAACGGTTACAAATGCAGTTGGCTGAATGGGGCATTAAAATAAGTTCCTCAGTGAGCAGAAAACGTCACGACGGCAATGTTGTGAAAGAACATGCATTGTTCAACCGTTGATATAGCCTTAAATTCAGGTAAATCATTGTCACAGGCTGCACAGTTATAAACACATAACTGAAATTAAATGCTGAAGAAAATCTTCCAGGGAAATATATAATCTAGAATTCAATTTATACATTGTAAGTTGACCAAATCGCTGTGTATTATGTGCCTGTGCAAATATCTAAATGAAGATAGACCAATCTGTAAATAAAGAGCAATTGTCCTCACTTCCACACCGTTTACAATGGAACGTAGAGCGTTATTAGAGAACGTGGTAGCTCTTGTCATCGGATCAGAAATCATTAATGAGCTCAGATGGCCTGGCAAGATGTCAAAAGGATAAATTGACCCGTATTTTCTTCACGATGCAAGATCGAGACATGGTGAAGAACACAGCGTTGAAATTGAATGTGAACAAGCAATAGCAAGAAATAGTTGAATCATCATTGTGGGTCATGTTCTGGGAGGATAAAAAGTTTCAGGTTTGGCAATTGGTTCATATAATTGAAATCCCCCTCTGTCTAGAATCCAAGCCTCACTAAATGTATTGAAAATCAGGGCCATGGATAATGTTAAATGAACATAATCGGAATACTGCAATAAAATTATGAATATACCTTGTTCGCATAATCTGGTACGATCCAACATATTGACCAGGGGGCGGTGCAGTTGATTGGTGCGGGTATCGCGGCGAAGATCTCTGAAGCGCTCTGCCAGAAGGCGTCCAGTCTCCCCATTGCAGAGGAGACCGCATTGTGAGCACCGGATACAGTAAATGACATGTGTGGAAGCTCTGGTGAAACGTTGATGGGTATAGAAGGCTTCTTGGGGTCTTGGGCGGAGGTGAGGGGGTAGGAGAGAGCGCAGGTTTTACAATTCCTACGGTGGTCGTGGAAGGTGCCAGGAGGGGAGGGCGGCTTTTTTACAAAGCGTGAATCAAACATGGTGGTCGTGGAGGAAACGGTCTTTGCGGAGAACAGATAGTGGAGTGGAGGGAAATACATCACTGGTGATGGGCTCCATTTGTAGATGGCAGAAATGTCGGCGGATGTTGCAATTTATGCAGAAGTTGGAGAGGGGTCGCAGTAAAACAATGGTGTAGGATTGCACGGGCAGGAAGGGGAGTGCAATAGTGAGATGACGAGGCAGGAATACTGCCAGGTTCTGGCCATTCACTATCGAAAGAGATACTGCTTTAGATCCTGTTCCATTGCCAATAGGTTGTCGAGGGAAGGAGGAGCAGCAATGGTCAATCAAGATCGATGATCATGTTAGTGTCTGCTGGACGGGGGAAAGGGAAGAAGTGTCGAAAGACATGATCCAAATATACGGAAGCCCTGAGGTTATAAAGCCCCTACTGTTTGTTTCAGGGAGAAGGAGAACAGCCAATACTCAAGGGGTACATTCCCACCAACAAAGTGTGTCTAACATAAGGGTCATGGCTCTCAAAGCAGACGTTTTGGTCTCAGGCTGCAAGCACAGCAGTTGCAACCCAAAAGCAGTGATGTCAGGATGACTCAGGATTATTACTTCTCATTTCCCATCCAAAGTATTCTACTAAATGTATTCAAGTGAACGTGCCTTCCCAACATTTCCAGACACAACATTCCAACACGTAAATACTGGCTGGATGAGAAAGTTATTCTCTCAACA
>NW_025204452.1:0-9453 GCF_004010195.1 Chiloscyllium plagiosum | reverse complement strand
AACTTTCAGGCATCCCTTTTCACATCCACACTATCAAGAATCTTTCCATGGACCCTGTACCCAGCCTCCCTGTTTTTCTTGCCAAAGTGCCTCACCTCACATTTAGCTGCATTGAACTCCATTTGCCATCTCTCAGCCCAACTCAGCAGTTTATCGAAGTCCCCCTGCAACCTGTAACAATCTTCCACACTGAAAACTACTCTACTGACTTTAGTTTCGTCTGCAAATTTATTAATCCATTCACCTTTGCCTGTGTTTAAGTCGTTTATAAAAATGACAAACAGCAGTGGTCCCAAAACAGATCCTTGTGGCACATCACGAGTAAGAGGTCTCCAGGCTGAATATTTTTCATCAATCACCACTCGTCTTCTTTCAGAAAGCAAGCTTCTAATTCAAACTGCTAAATCACCTCAATTCCATGTCTCAGCATTTTCTCCAACAGCCACCATGTGGAACCTTCTCAAAGGCTTTACTGAAGTCCACACATACCACGTCAACTGCCCTACTCTCATCTACATGCTTGGTCACTTTCACAAAAAAAACCTAATGAGGTTTGTGAGACACAACCTGCCCTTGACGAAACCATGTTGACTATCTGAAATCAAATTGGTGTTTGCCAGATGATTAGAATCTTATCTCTTAATAATCCTTTCCAAAACCTTCCCTACAACAGAAGGAAGGCTCACTGGTCTATAATTACCTAGGACATCTCTACTGCCTTTGTTGATCAAGGGCACAACATTTGCAATCGTCCAGTCCTCTGGTACCAAACCTGTACACAATGACGACTCAAATATCAATGTCAAAGGCTCTGCTATCTTCTCCCTAGCTTCCCAGAGAATCCTCGGATAAATCCCATCCAGCCAAGGGAACTTGTCTCCTTTCACTCCTTCTAGAATTGATAACACCTGTTCATAAATAACCTCGATCCTTTCTAGTCTAATATCTCGTACCTCATTCTTCTGCTCTACTATATTCTCCTTTTCCTGCGTGAAAACCAATGGGAAATTTTCGTTTAGCACCGCTCCAATCTCCACAGGGTCCATACTCGACTTCCCACTTCTATCTTTGATTGGCCCGATTCCTACCCTATCCTCTTATTCCTCACATACCTATAGAAAGCTTTCGGCGTCTCCTTTATTCTATTCGTTAAAGACTGCTCGTGTCCTCTCTTTATTCTACTTAACTATCTCATTAAATCCTTCCTGGCTGATCTGTAACTCTCCATCACCTCATCTAGACCATCTTGACTCATCAACACATAAGCCACCTACTTCTTCTTAACAAGAGATGCAATTTCTGTAGTAAACCACGGTTCCCTTACCTTATCATTTCCACTCTGCCTGACAGGGCAGGTTGTGTCTCTCAAACCTCATTGAGTTTTTTGAGAGGGTGAGCAAGCATGTAGATGAGGGTAAGGCAGTTGACGTGGTATGCATGGACTTCATATCAAGAACACGCAATATCTGTTCCTTAAACCAGCTCCACATTTCAATAGTCTGCATCTCCTGCATTTTGCTACCCCATTCTATGCATCCTAATTCCTGCCTAATTGCATTATAATTCCCCTTGCCCCATCGTCCAATGTTGCCCTGTGGTATGTACCTATCCTCTCTTCCACCTTTCTGAAACTCTGCGGAGGCTGATAAATAAAACTCCAAGCAGTGTGACCTCTCCTCTCCTGTTTCTAACCTCAACCCACACTATAATGATGCGTGGCGTTAGGGGTAGAGTATTAGCATGGGTAGAAGATTGGTTGACCAACAGGAAGCAAAGTGTGGGGATAAATGAGTATTATTCTGGCTAGCAATCAGTGACTAGTAGCGTGCTTCTGGGATCAGTGTTGGGACTGCAAATATTTACAATTAATACAGATGATTTGGAGTTGGGGACCACATGTAGGGTGTCAAAGTTGGCATATGAGACTAAGATGAGCAGCAGAACAAAGTGTGCGGAGGACTGTGAAATTTGCAGAGGAGCAAAGACAGATTGAGTGAGTGAGTAATGGTCTGGCAAATGGAATACAATGTTCATAAATGTAAAGTCATACTGTTTGGTTGGAGTTATATAACAAAAGAGATTATTACTTGAATTTTAAAAAGTTGCGCCTTTTGCTATGCAGAGGCATCTGGGTATCCTTCTGCATGAAGGTTGGTCACAAGGTACAACAATCAATTTAGAAGGCAAATGGAATTTTGTCCTTCATTGTTGAAGGGGTTGTGCTTAAAAGTAAAGGTTATGTTCCAGCTGTATTGGGGGCTGGTGAAGTCACACCTGGAGTACTGCATGTCGTTTTTATCTCCTTACTTGATAAAGCACGTAATGGCACTAGAGCGCATGCAGAGGAGGTAAACTAGGTTGATTCCAAGTTGAGGGCGTTGGCATAACAGAGACTGAGTAGATTGGGATTGTGAGAAATAAAACTCACAGTATAATAAATTTCAGTCCGAGTTAAAATCTGAAGCAACGAATCTTATTGGAACATGCTTGCAAGAAGGGGTGACCAGTGAGCACACACATTCAGGGATTGCTTTACAATTTATACAGTTTTAGTTTTCCGTACTCCCTGTTTACCTCACAGGTATTCATACCTATCAATCTCCCTTATTGCGTTCTGCCACTACCCAGCTGTGCTCCGCCATTATTACTTCCCCCCCCCTTCTCCATGGTGGCGACCCTCCACTCTGTAAGTGCTGAAGGAAGGGAGATTTTGCTAAACTTGAATCTTGATGTTCTTTTCACTTTACCTGTTTTCTTGTAACATCTTACATTGTTCATACGTACATTCCATTCCTGTATAAACATTTTAACAATGTGTCTTTTCTTGGAACTTCTTAAACTCTATGGAATTCATTGCACATGGAAGTAGTTGATGCTCGTTCAATAAACGTTTTTATAGCTCAGGTAGATTTATTTTTTAAAATGAAATAATTAATTAAGGGATATGGTGAGAATGTGGGTAAATGGTTCTGCGTCCACGAAATGATTTTGATGGATGGCAGTGCAGGCTCGAAGGGCAGGACGGCATTCTACTGTTCCTAGTTCTTTTGTTCTTATATTATGCATTCCTCCTTCACTCGTAACTTGGAGGTGCTGGTGTTGGATTAGGATGGACAAAATTAAAATTCAATGAACATCACTTTAGAGTCCAACAGATTTATTTGGAACCACTAGCTTTGCTGCCTTTTCATCAGGTGGTTGTGTAATTTTTAACATTGTCCCTCTCGTAAGTTGTGAACAAAAGCAAAAGCCACAAAGCAATGCGCATGCTCCCACCAACAATGGGCCCCGGGTGATTGATGTCAGCGGCGGACCAATGGAAAGGCAGGGGCAGAGCTGGAAGACCTGGTCCTCCGACCAATCAGAGTAACCGAGGGGCGGGACTAGACTATACTACGTGATCATCCTCGCCTTCGTCGCGCATATTCAGGATGTGTGGCTGGAGAGCTGTCGGTAAGGAAATAAATAAACAGCAGGAAGCGGGCTGGAAATGGTGTTGGTATCGGCTGAGAGGTTTTACATGCATTTGGTGCACATCGGAAACACAAATTTGAAACTTACAGTCCCATTTTTGCAGCAAACGGGAAAATGCCTCATCGAGCGATCCCGCCCGAGTGAGCGCCGCCATCTTTATTCGGGGCAACAACTCACTGGACACGTGCGCGGCCGGTAGCTTTATGGGGGCAAAGTTCAGATGGGTGTATGTGCAGCTCTCCCTGAAAGAGAGTCATGGGGCAGGATTTACACAGAGCACATTCAAACCCAGAGAAATGGATTTTTTTTATTCTCGATATGTGTCGTCATTCATCTAAATGATTTGGTGAAGAGAGGCGTATGGGGGCAAAGTTCAGATGGGTGTATGTGCAGCTCTCCCTGAAAGAGAGTCATGGGGCAGGATTTACACAGAGCACATTCAAACCCAGAGAAAAGGATGTTTTTTTTTTATTCTCGATATGTGCCGTCATTCATCTAAATGATTTGGTGAAGAGAGGCGGTACAGTTAGTTAGTTTGCAGGTGACACCAAAATTGGAGATATTGTGGACAGTGAAGAAGGAAATCTCAGAATAAAATGGGATATTGACCAGATTGGCCAATGGGTTGAGGAGTGTCAGATAGGGTTTAATTTAGATAAATGTGAGGTGTTGCATTTTAGAAAAGCAAATCAGAGCAAGACTCGCACACTGAATTGTAAGGTCTTGGAGATTCTTGCTGAACAAAGAGACCTTGGAGTGCAGGTTCATAGCTCCTTGAAAGTAAAGTCACAGATAGATAGGATAGTGAAGAAGTTGCTTCATATGCTTTCCTTTATTAGTCAGGGCATTGAGTAACGGAGTTGGACAGGACATTGGTTAGGCCACTTTTGAAATATTGTTTACAATTCTGGACTTCCTCCTATCAGAAGGAGGAACTGAAACATGTAAGGTTTGAGAATAGATTTTCAAGGATGTTGCGAGTTGGAGGATTTGAGTCGCAGGGAGAGACATAATAGGCTGGGTCCATTTTCCCTGGAGTGCCATAGACTGAGGTGTGATGTTATAAGGGTTTATAAAATCATGAGGGGCACGGATAGCGTAAATAGACGAGGTGTTTAGTTTGGGTTCGTGGAGCCCAGAACAAGAGGATATAGTTTTAGGGTAAGAGAGGAAAATTCAAAAGGGGCCTAAAGGGCAAATAATTTATGACATGTAAAAAGCATTTGAATAGAAAGGGTTTAGAGGGATGTTGGCCATGTGCTGGCAAATGGGAATAGATTAGGTTAGAATATCTGGTTGGCATAGACGGTTGGACCAAAGAGTCTGTTTCGGTGCTCGTCATCTCTGACTGTGGGATCATAAAAGTGAACACTGTTCTGAATTTCCTCTGGTCTCCTTGATGTCCACTTGTTCATTATCTTGCTTCCTCAGTCTCTCGTGTGTATTTTTGCTCTGTTTAGTATTTTACTATTACGTTCACAGACCCTTTTTTAAATGAATTGTCTACTGCTGTCCAACTCGTGACCGTATGCTTCTCATTATCATGTCTTTTTTCCACAATATCTTTGACAGTCAAGAATTCTTTTTTCCAATAAGCGAGTGGAGTTTCCTTCTATTTCTGACAGTCAAGTTCTGCACCATTTTCATTCCCTGTAATTCATATTGCACTCCCTGAAACATCATGTGTATTTCTCCTTCCTCAGATACCAGTGATCAATGCCAAGGCCCGGGTGCCTGTGGAGAAGGTAATGTTTGATTTCTTGCACTGCTGCAGTTTGTATGGTGAAGGTGCCCCAAAAACGTGGTTGGGTCAGAGAAATAACAGAGTATTCACTCAGCGATAATGAAGAGTAGAAGATATCGGTGCAAATCAATATGTTATTAATTAAACGAAAACATTATTGAGAACTTTTGACAAAAGGCTACAGATGGAGAATATTATGCCAGTGCTGGAGCAGTACTAGTCTTGGTGGGTAGCAAGTTCTGGAGCACAGTCATCAGTCTTATTGCCACAATGTTGGCAGGACCCATAGCGTTTACACTATTTGTCCATTTCTTGATTCTGATTTGAGATGAGTTTTCAACCAATTCGATTCACATCTGTGATGTTAAGGACCAATTGGGAAGCTCATTCACTTGGCACTGCTGGCTGAAGATTGCTGCAAATGCTGTTGTCTTATCTGTTGCATGGATGATTGAGTCCCTTCTCTCTGTATGGATGGTGATATCTGTGATGTTTCAGCCAGTGAGTTGTTTAATTGTCCATCACCATTCATGACTAGGTGTGGCAGAAATGCAGAGGTCCGATCTGATCCATTGGTTGTGCGATCACATGGTTCTATTTGGTGTTGCTTGCACTGTTTGGCATGCAGGTTTGGTAGCTGCACCAGGTTGGCACCTCAATTTTAGGTATGCTCCTGGCATGTCCTCCTGTATTCTCCATTGAACCAGGGTTGATCCCCTGGCTTGATGTTATTGGTTGAGTGGGGGATATACCAGGCCATGAGATTTCAGATTGGGCTGGAGTACAGTTCTGCTGCTGTTTTTGGCCCACAGTGAGGCAGAAGTTGCAGTGTCAAGAGGGCTGACTTTGTGGTTGTACTTTCCAGTGCATTGGTAAATGAAATGTGGTCCATCTTGTTTCATTCCTTTATTGAGACTGTTCAGTGATTAATACAATGAGTGATTTGGTTGGCCACTGTCAGGAATGCAACTTTTAAAAACAGGTTTTGTGATTTAAATATGAAAGAAGTGAAACTATCATGGTATTCGAACAGATAAAAGACTCAACCATCAAGGTATTTTTTAATGTATAATTTCAGTTACATCACAATGTAAATTTTTGCTTTAAAGTCTGTTCCTTCGAATTGTGCCCTCCAGAATCACCTGATGAAGGAGCGGCGCTCTGAAAGCTAGTGTGCTTCCAATTAAACTTGTTTGACTATAGCCTGGTGTTGTGTGATTCTTAACTTAGAATGTTACAGCACTACGAACAGGACTGCATGTAAATAGGCTCAGTCCAGTTAATCAATACATTCAGAAGGATTTCCTCCAAGTTTGATGACACAATATTAGTCAAAACCGCCAACTTCAACCTGCAATCTTGCTCTTAACAAAAACTTCAGGCTGACATAAAGCTCCCCACCCCACTGCAATGTGGCAACCGATCCCGGCCCAGGAATTGGAACTGGAACTG
This sequence comes from Chiloscyllium plagiosum, assembly GCF_004010195.1. Classification (NCBI taxonomy): domain Eukaryota; kingdom Metazoa; phylum Chordata; class Chondrichthyes; order Orectolobiformes; family Hemiscylliidae; genus Chiloscyllium; species Chiloscyllium plagiosum. The sequence continues at coordinate 2,783 of NW_025204452.1, read as the reverse complement.
GGACATTTGTGGACTGTGATCTCAAAGGAAGCGCGCAAACACAATTCTGACAGATTAGTTCTCAGACGTGAGTCGCAAGTGGTATGACTTCTGGCATTCAGATTAATTGAATTTCTTATTTACAATCGTGTTTTGCAAAGTATAAAGAACAATGTGTTTTTTTTTTCATGGTTGGGGATTTTTATCCTAATTGATCATAGTTGCTTCCTCTCACTCCCCCAGTCAAATCATAGGATCGATAACAAAACAATAAACTGCAGGTGCTGGAGATGTGAACCCCAGAAACAAAGTGCTGCAGAAACTCAGCAGTTCTGAGGGCATCGGTGAAGAGAAAAAAATGGTACATTTCAAGTTCACTGACTCTTCGCCTGAACGGATAAAAGGTCACTGGACTTGGAACTTACAATGTTTTATTAACCTCAGAGATTCTGCTGGACCTGCCGTTCTCCAGCACTGTGCTTTCTATAGTGAACTTTATTTACAAAACGGATCGGAAAAATACTAATCTCCAAAAGTGAAAGGTTCATTGCAAACATGAGCATAGTGTCCACACTTGAGTTATATGAGCACGTCTCAGTTTAAAAAAAAAACAAGATTTAAATCAAAGTAACATTCTGTCTCAAAATTAGCCAAGTTACACCAGTAATAAAGCTCATCCACCGAATTAGGCACTTCAGCAAAACATCCTGCAGTGTTGTACACAGCCACCTTTACCAAAGATTGATCACATTCACAAAATTGAAGTCCAATTGCATGTCTCTTTAAAGGAGCTGAAGTCAAACTCTCAATGTTTGGAAGGATTTTTATCAAATCTGATTGAACACTTAAATCTCAGAGCATAATCTTTGCTTTTTTAAACAAAGTGTGTGGGAAACATCCCACATCTTGCCACAGGTTTAGTTCGGCCTGATACATAGAACCAAAGGTCAAGCAAACATCACACTTTTCATTCACTTCTACAAAGGGCTGACATCACATTTCTTCAGGATTTAAAGGATTTTATAAATTGTTTGTAAAATCATTTGTCACATTAAAGAACTGGACAATAAATGTCATTGTATGCAATAAGAGTGAAGCCTGTGACAGCAGATTTAGCTTAGGAGGGCAGTGTGTGCGCCTTCTAAATTTTGGGAGCACTTTGGGAGACTGCTCCCAGATGGTGGTAGTGAGCACATCTGGAATGCACTGTTTAGATTTGGGAATTCTTGGGAGACAATCTGTGGTTTCAATAGTACTTGGCTTGCGTTGTTGATGGACAGTAAGCAATTCATAAAGTTACTTATGTATTGTTGTTGACTACCTGAATGGTATTCAAATCTGCCAGGTTGCCTTCAATAGTATAAATGCATCTATTATAAATATTTGGAATATTCCAGAACTGCCCAGTGCTTGGCAAATTCAGGGGGGACAAAAAATCTCATTGAGTAATTTGAAATTAAGAATACAAGAGGACTTGAATACTTTAGTGATTAATTTAAATAGAGTGCTCACATTTAAAATACCTCTTCTCTATAGGAATGGAAGGACCGACAAAACAAGGACCAAATTCCTCGCTGGGGAGTGTGAAATGAGATTTGATAATGTCACCTGCATTTAGCAACAATAAATTGGCAAGCTCGGAAATTTAACAAACAATACTAACTTAGGTGATGCTCCAGTCAGGTCCCACGCTCTGTGAAAAAAATAACAAGTTCAGGTTTATTGCACACACTCTGAAAGACGTGTTCCTTCCACAGATCCTGCAAGTTTCCCCAATGAGCATAGTCCATCCAAATGATGTTGCTAACTTTGGCCAACTCATTTCTTTCTTAGCCTCTATAGCGTGAAGAGTGACCAGAAACAATTACTCCACATATGTAGGAACATTACTGACGAGGACTTTTTCCTTCAAAATTGACTTCCATATATTCAGTGCCCAGAACAGATAAAAAGCTTGTTACCTTTTATAGAACAATGGTTCAGTGGGAGTAAATCGCTAACCTTTTCTTGCTTGACAATCAAGCTTCCTAAATTTTAAAAATGAACATTTCTTAATAGTTCACTCAATCCTAACGAAATATTTTGTGCAAAGCAAATCACATGATATATAGTTCTTCAGATAACAAACAGGTTTGGTCGTTGAAGATCCCAGAGGAAAAGTTAATGAAATAATGCGAGTTCGACATATCTCGATCATCATTTCAGGTGCATTCTCTGCATAAATCCTCCTTTTCCTGCTCGAAGTATTCAGTTTCCTGAATAATTGAGAGAATGAAGTCACAGTTGTACAACACGCAGTCAGACCCTTCAGTCCAACTTGCCCATGCTGACCAGATATCCAGAATTAATCTCGTCCCATTTGCCAGCATTTGTTCCATATCCCTCTAAACCCTTTCTACTCCTTATCAGTTTATTTTACTTTATCAGCACGTGAAACACTAACATTTTTTCTCCTAACATTGGTAAAGGGAATCATAAATTCATCCATCCAAGTTAATTTTGTAATCTTTCACAAAGAAACAAGTGTGAACAATAAATGGCTGAGTGCAAAACAAAATACTGCAGCTGTGTGATATCTGGAAACACTCTAAAGGTCAGGCAGTATTAATCTTTCTGGTCAATGACCTTGTTCTCGCTAAATGGAAAATACAGACAAAGCAGAAGGAAAGTAGAATTTGGAAGGATGTTTAATAACCCAATTGGCACTGGCTCGTGGCATAGCTTTCTGTAACCTAACGATAGTTGAATGGCATTACATGCAGTTTGAAAGTAACAACAAATCAACAGGAGGAGATGGGGAAGGT
>NW_025204451.1:8038-9452 GCF_004010195.1 Chiloscyllium plagiosum | reverse complement strand
GATTGGACACTCTGGACGCAAGAAGCATGTTTCTGCTGATGGGTGAGTCTCGAACCAGAGGACACAGCTTAAAAATAAGGGGTAGGCCATATCGGATAGAGATGAGGAGAAACTTCTTCACCCAGAGAGTGGTGGTTGTGAGGAATGCTCTGCCCCAGAAGACAGTGGAGGCCCAGTCTGTGGATTCGTTTAAGAAACAGCTCTCAAGGATAGTGGAATCAAGGGTTATGGGGATAAGGCAGGAACAGAATACAGATTGAGGATTATCAGCCATGATCATAACGAATAGTGGTGTAGGCTCGAAGGGCAGAATGGCCTACTCCGGCACCTATTACCTATTGTCAATTATCTATTGTCTAATATCTTTTGAGGTTGACACTCTCTCCCTTTCTGTTTTTCTTCTTTCTATTTCTTTCTTTTTTCTTCCTCTCCTTCATTTTCAATTCTACTTTTAATCTTATTTCACACTGTTTTAATTCGTTTTCATGTTAAGCCGCCTCATCTGCAATTGAATTCTAGCCATTTCTAAAGACTCTGATGATGTTTCTACCAAAAATTAAATGCCAAGCTACAGCTGTAATTATCGCTCCTTTTCTCACAGACACACACAAACCTAACTCCAGCCTGTCTGCCAATTCTAACAGCTTTGCCTTGCTCACCTTTTGTAAAGTCTCCAACTTCACTTCTTCCACACTCAGATAACTCTCAGAGACAGAAGAACCATTAGCAACAAAGCACTGTTCAAACCAACTGAATTCAACACTCTGAACAAAAGATGCTAACAACTACCCAGACGCCGCCTTTGAGCCGAACAGTCTCCATGAGCACATTCTCCCGATGCCCGTGTGGTTTTCCTCTGGGTGCTCCGTTTTCCTTCCACAGCCCAAAGATGTGCAGATTAGGTGAATTAGTCATGTTAAATTGCCTGTTCAGGGATGTGTAGATTAGTTACATTAGTCGGGGTGAATATTGAGTACTATTGTAGGGGAATGGGTCTGGGAGGTCGTCGGTGGTTGGTGTGGACATTTTGGGCCAAATGGCCTGTGTCCATACTGTTGGGACTCTACACCTGAACCCAATTTCGAATTATCGCTTTCAAAGCGATATTACAGACTTTTATGAGACACACATCTGATACACACAGCAGGGGAAGACTTCTATCTCCATTGGACAAGTATAAGGTGTGTGTGTGTGTGTGTGTGTGTGTGTGTGTGTGTGTGTGTGTGTGTGTGTAAAGTGGTAATTGAATGTATAATTTCAGTTACATCACACTGTAAACTTTTGCTAAAAATTCTGTGTCTTACAGTTGTGTACTCCACAACCACTTGATGAAGGCGCAGTGCTCCGAAAGCTAGTGCTTCCAATTAAACCTTTTGGACTATAACCTGGTGTTGTGTGATTTTTAACTTTGAGA
>NW_025204451.1:1801-7380 GCF_004010195.1 Chiloscyllium plagiosum | reverse complement strand
ATGAACAATAATAGTGGCAAGAAATGAAGACCACATGAGAGAACAGTAACGCAGTCATAACTGGTTTATAGAAAAAAAACATAACAGGATGGTGAGACTTACCAGGAACACAAACGATAGACAGGAGAGGATAATAAAAATGTAGACTAATCCGAAGGACATAATCGATCCGCGATGATAATGACAAAAAAGCATAATTTGTAGAAAAAGACTAAACATAATCAGATAAACTCCTGTCCATTGTTGGAACATTCCAGTCCAATGTTATTAGATTCTGATCCATTGTTGGAACATTCCAGTCCAATGTTCTCAGATTCTGATCTATTGTTGAAACATTCCAATCTAATGTTCTCGAATTATGATCTCTCCTCGCCTTCTCCATCTAGGGCTGCAGATCTCTGCTCGTGCTGTCGGTGATGGATCCGCTCACACTTTGAGATAACACATTGAACGGTGCCCATTTATTGTTAAACGATGGGAACTCTCCACTGGGATAATTATAATCCATGCTGACTGATATTAATCAAAGTCACCGAACACATAGGCTCAGATAACCCCTTCTTACATAACATTTCATGTCATAATCAAAGGCAATATTTGCTCAGCCGCGATGGAATGGATGAGGGTTACTGACGGACGGACTTTAAATCTTACCTTTTTATTTACTTTTTCTTTGTATATGGGAGTGTTGGCAGAGCACTGCAGGACTGTGTATGCCCCGCTTTGTTCAGAAATGATACAGGATAAAATAACAGACCAGCTGCATAAAATGTCTGGTGAGGAAATTTCTGGATACATTAACTCAAGGAAGAAAGTGAGGATTGCAGATGCTGGAGATCAGAGTCGGGAATGTGCTGCTGGAAAAGCACAGCAGATCAGGCAGCATCAGAGGAGTATCGGAGTTTCTTGTGTAAGCCCTTCACCAGGAATGAGACTTGTGGCCCAAGGAAACCGAGAGATAAATAGGAAAGGGATGGGGTTGGGGAAGGTAGCTGATAATGTGATAGGTAGATGAAGTTGGGATTAGAGAGGAGGGTGGAGCAGATAGATGGGAAGGAAGATGGAAAAGTAGGATAGGTCATGGGGGCGGTGCTGATTTTGAAAGTTGGATCTGGGATAACATGCGGGTTGGGGAATTGAGAAAACTGGTGAAATCCACATTGCGCCCATGTGGTTGCAGTGTCGCAAGGCAGAAAATGAGTCTTTCCTCCTCCAGGCGTCGGTGGTTAAAGTTTGGCGGTGGAGGGGTCCCAGGACCTGCACGTCCATGGCTGAGTGGGAGGGGGAAGTTAAAGTGTGCAGCCACGGGGTGGTGGGGTTCGTTGGTGCGGGAGCACCATTGAGAAAACTGGTGAAATCCACATTGCGCCCATGTGGTTGCAGTGTCGCAAGGCAGAAAATGAGTCTTTCCTCCTCCAGGCGTCGGGTGGTTAAAGTCTGGCGGTGGAGGGGTCCCAGGACCTGCACGTCCATGGCTGAGTGGGAGGGGGAAGCTAAAGTGTGCAGCCAGGGGGTGGTGGGGTTCGTTGGTGCGGGAGCACCAGCAATGTTCTCTGAAGTGTTCTGCACATTGGCTTCCTGTCTCCCCAATGTAGAGGATACATCAGGAGCAATGGATACTGTAGGCGATGTGTGTGTAAGTGCAGGTAAAACTGCAAAGGATGTGGAAGGATCCTTCGAGGTCTTGGACGGAGATGACTGGGGAGGTGAGAATGCAGGTTTTCCAATTCTTGCCGTGGCAGGGGAAGGTGCCAGGAGTGGATGGGGGTTGGTGGGTGGCGTGGACCTGACAAGGGAGTCGCGCCGGGAATGTACTTTATGGAACACAGATTGGGGTGGGGAGGGAAATATATCTCTGATGGTGGGGTCTGTTTGTAGGTGGCGCAAATGGGGCAGGAGTGTGTGTTGTATATGGAGATTTGGTGGGATATTAGGTGAGGAACAGGGTGTTCTTTCCCTTTTACGTTGGGAGGGGTGGGATTCGAAGGCAGAGGTGCTGGAAGTGGATGTGATGCTCTGGGTGGTATCGTCGACCATGTGGGAGGGGAAACTGCAGTCTTTGAAGAAGAAGGCCATCTGGGATGTACACTGCCTTCAGAGTATGGTGCTCGCAAAGCACAACAGGTCAGGCAGCATCCAAGGAGCAGGAAATTCTACTTTTGCCCGCAACATCAATTGTCCTGCTCCTCAGAAGCTGCCTGACGTGCTGTGCTTTTCCAGCACCACACTCTTGACTCTAATCTCCCGCATCTGCTATACTCATTTTCACCTACACGTTAGGTTAAGCCACTTCTGTAATATTGCCTTTAATTCTGTCTCACTGCTATCGGGAAGAGGTTGTTAAACTTGAAAGCGTACAGAAAAGATTTCCAAGTATGTTGACAATGTTGGGTAGGGTGGTGGAGGCGAGTGATGTTGAGCTACACGGAGAGTATGAATGGGCTAGGGCTATGTTCCCTGGTGCGTTAGTTCTGAGGAGTGACCTTACTAAGGTTTATCGTGTTGAATTCTGATGGTCCAGGGTGAGCAAATCCAAAGGCCAGGGAAATAGGCAGAACAGTTAGTCACATTGAAACTGGACAATTATACATGGGCCATCACTTTGCTGAACTATGGAGGTAGACTGATGAGTGGGACTGGCCGGAGGAGTCAGAATTTGGAGGGTCCAATCACATGATTGTGAACAAAAATAAAGGTTTGCCATATCAGCTGAAAGAATCAGTTAGATCACATTCTCAATCCCCCTCACAGAACCAGACCAGACACCATAAACTCAGAGGAGATATTTGTTCAGCATGGAGCACTGCACAGACAAGGCTAGTGTACTCCTCAACACCACCCTGCAATCGGTCCAGAGTGGAATACTGTGCAGACTTCAGTAGTGCTTGCTCTATAAACCCAGATGAGACATGTGTTCAGCAGGGAGAACTGTGCAGACCGGACTGGTGTACTGTGCATCACAACCCAAAATCTACATGGAGTGGAAAGGTATGTAGACCACAGCAGTGCATTGATGAATAAACCCAGATGAGATATATGACCAGGGTGTGGAACTGTGTAAGCCACGCCAGTACATTTCTCAGAACACTGTGTTAGGACGCTGGCTAACATAGGGAAACTTGCAACCCATGCTTGAAGTGACAGGATGTGCAGCTCCCATCCATTTACCCATATTTCCAATGTGCCGTGACACAGGGGTGCTGTGAGTGTGAACATCACTGCCAGGGACAGATGGCGGGGCAATCAGTTTAAGTATCAACAAATAGGAGCGTTGGGGAATAGACAGAGAGGGGGAGACTGAGAGACAATGTGTTCCCAGGTTTCTGAATGGTGAGGTGAAGACATTCCGACAGTATCCTGCAATGTGAGCCATGTTTCCTGGAATGATGGGTGAATGGGTGAATGAGTTCAGATGATGGTGTGTATTGGATGAACATTTGTTCTGCAGCTTTGTAAGTGGGAGTAGCGTCAGCAGAGCCTTCGACTCATTAGATTTAATCGAACAATATTTTGTCTCAGTGACATTTTCACTGAGTATGACAGATGGAGTGTCTGCATGAGACCGAACTAGTTTGCTGGTGCTAACTTATCAAACTACCCTCATTAGCTACCTACCCCACCCCATGGCGTCCGTCGTGTTCAATGCCAGCTCGATTTTTCTTCATGGCTGGAGGCAATCACGAAAGTCCGCATGGCCCGAGATTTTCCGTGATCCCTGACACTGGTGCCATCTTCAAAAGGTCAATGGGCACACAGTTGAGCTTTCTCAGTTTGGAGCTGTTCTGCATAGTTTACCGTGAGCATGGCAGATAAGGGGCAATTACACCACGGTTTGTCAACAGGGGTACGGAGCTCCCGGTGGATGGGCTAGTACAGAGAGGGACCATTCTCTTACCAGAGGGGACCACACCACCAGACTCACCGAACATTGTCTGAGCTCACCACCCTGCTCAGTGTCGTAACTGTGGTCTGAAGAAATGTCCAGCAACACAGGGCAAGCATCAATAACCTTCCCCGCTCTGTCAGGATAAGGCTCACTGCATTCGATCTGCTCCCTCACACTCACTGTATATCTGTTTGTCCTGTTTGACCTATCCTCGAACAAGGCTCATGCTCCATCACTCTCACTACTGTTTGCAGACTCTCTCTCTCTCACTCTCTCTCTCTCTCGCTCAACTTTACCCCGCACATTAATAACACTGTATGGATACAACACTGTGGACTGACTCACTCCAGACAGACAGCTGGGCCACCCACTCCTACCCTCCCTCCCTCACTCCCTTTTTCAAATTCCAGACGAAGCCGCCTCGAATAGGACAGAAAGAGCCAACCCAGGTGCTGGGCTGCTCAATATCCGTTCCCTCACCACCTCCCATCCCCCATCATGTGGGGAGGGCCATGGTACGAGCCGGAGAGGACCGGGACGCCTCGTGTGGAGATTCTGAAACATCCACATCCCACGAACCGAGTAAAGAGCAATGTTCAGTGAAGGGCAATTCTGACTTTAAACCCATTGGCAGTTCTGTTTCCTCCCGGCACAACTTAGAAACCGTGGCCCTGATGCTATTTCCCTTTTGTGTCGAGCTGGTACAAATGGAATCCCCACGGTCTTGGTGGGCAGGAGGGTGTGCTTACAACACATCATCACTACCACCTCCCAGGAAGGGAGCGCGGAGGCTCCCTCCTACATCTCCTCCTGTAAACAGGTCATATACTGAAAGTAATCTGTGATATTTACTGCTCTCTCCACTTGTCCTGACATCTTCAATAATATGTGCTCATATGCACCCAGCGCCCTCTATTCCTGCAGTCCTTCATAATGGTACAGAATGTTTTATATTGACTTTCAGAATTATTCCTACCAAGGTGCATCACCTCACACTGTCTGCATTGATCTGATCTGCCATAAACCTGAATACTACACCGACGTGTCACTGTTCTGATGGATTTCGACACTGTCCTCCATAAACATTATAATTATTCCAGGTTAAATATCTGCAAACTTTGAAATTGTCCTACAGTCACTCTCCACGGAGAAATACTGACTCACTCACTATTTTGAGCAAGTGCAAAACTAAAACACTCCCTGAGGACAGACTTAAATACTGGCAAACACCAGACAGAATAATTGAAATATTACAGGGGGCAGGATGGGAGGAGGTGTAGTCCAGGTAGCTGTGGGAGTCGGTCGGTTTGTAATAGATGTCCGTGTTGATTCGGTCGCCTGAGATAGAAATCAACACGGATAGAAATCAACCGAATCAACACGGACATCTATTACAAACCGAACGACTTCCACAGCTACCTGGACTAAACCTCCTCCCATCCTGCCCCCTGTAAAAACGCCATCCCATTCTCCCAATTCCTTCGACTCCGCCCATCTGCTCCCAGGAGGACCAGTTCCAAAAACGCACAACCCAGACGGCCTCCTTCTTCAAGGACCGCAATTCCCCCCCTGACGTGGTCGACGATGCCCTCCACCGCATCTCTCCCACTTCCCGCTCCTCCGCCCTTGAACCCCGCCCCTCCAACCGCCACCAGGACAGAACCCCACTGGCCCTCACCTACCACCCCACCAA
>NW_025204451.1:0-1513 GCF_004010195.1 Chiloscyllium plagiosum | reverse complement strand
CTAGGAACTCTCCAACCACAAGGGATGAACTCGGGTTTCACCAGTTTCCTCATTTCCCCTCCCCCCACCTTGTCTCAGTCAAATCCATCGAATTCAGCACCGCCTTCCTAACCTGCAATCTTCTTCCCGACCTCTCCGCCCCCACCCCCGTCTGACCTATCACCCTCACCTTGACCTCTTTCCACCTATCACATTTCCGACGCCCCTCCCCCAAGTCCCTCCTCCCTACCTTTTATCTTAGCCTGCTGGACAAACTTTCCTCATTCCTGAAGAAGGGCTTATGCCTGAAACGTCGATTCTCCTGTTCCCTGGATGCTGCCTGACCTGCTGCGCTTTTCCAGCAAAACATTTCCAGCTTATACATTTAATGTTAAGTCCCTGGGGAGTGTTGCTCAACAAAGCGACCTTGAGTGCAGGTTAATAGTACTTTGAAAGCGGAGTCGCAGGTATATATGATAGTGAAGAAGATGTTCGATTTGTTTGTCGTTGTTGGACAGTGCGTTGAATGTAGGAGTTGGAAGGTCATATTCCGACTGTACAGGACATTGCTTAGGCCACTATTGAATACTTCGTGCAATTACGGTCTCACTCTTCGAGGTAGGATGTGTGAAACCTGAAAGAATTCAGAACAGATTTGCAAAGATATTGCCAGGGTTGGATGTTTTGAGATTTATTGAGAGGCTGAATATGTCAGGGTTATTTTCCCTGGAGCATCAGCGGTTGAGAGGTGATCATACAGGTTTATATACTCACAAGTGGAACTGATAGTGTCAATAGCCAAAGTCGTTTCCCCAGTGTAGCACATTCCAAAGCTAGAGGACATAGGTTGAAGTTCAGAGGGGAAAGACTTATACAGGGATCTAAGGAGCAGCGTTTTTAAAGAGAGGGTTCTTTATATGTAACGAGCTGCTAGAGGAAGTTGTTGAGGGGGGACAATTACAACATTTCAAAGGCATCTGGATGGGCACATGAATAGCAAGTGGTTCGGGGATATGGGCCAATGCGGGCAAATGGACCCACATTAATGTAGGACACCTGCTCAGTAGGGATGAGTCGGATAGAAGGGTCTGTTTCTATGTTGGACAGCTCTATGACACTATTTCTTTTGTAAAACTTTCTTAAAATTATCCACCGCCCTAAGGAAAGGACACCTGCCATTCAACATTATCTATACCCGTCATTGTTTGATAAACCTCTATAAGGTTGGAAAGGTCTCAACTTCCTACACTGCAGTGGAAAAGGTCCCAGTAGATCGAGTCTGTCCTTCTAACTTAAACACTCCATTCCCAGCAAAAACCCGGTAAATCTTTTCTGAACCATTTTAATAATATCCTCAATGTGACGGGGTAACCTGAACTGCACACAGTACTCCAGGAGAGACCTCACAAATGTCCTGCTCAACCTGAAATTAATGTTCCAGGTCCTGTACTGAAAAGTCTGAGCAAAGAAGGCCAGAAAGCCAAACTCCTATATACCCACGCTGCCTACACAGAATGCAATCGTCAAAGAAATA
>NW_025204450.1:3313-9451 GCF_004010195.1 Chiloscyllium plagiosum | reverse complement strand
ACAAAACAAGGAAACAAACAGTCACATTTGCAGAGAGAAGAGAAGATAATAGGTTCAGGGAAAGAAACAGAAGACAGGAAAAAGGAAAACAGAGGGAAATAGGCAGTGTGAGAGAAACAGTGAGAGGCAAAGTTCACAGGGAGCTGGGGATAGGTCAAGGGGAGCTTGCGGGAATGGGAGGAGCTGGGGGTGAGGACCAGAGAGATCTCAGCGTGAGCACTGGAGGGAGCTGGGGGTAGGGAGGTGAGGATTTATTTTGTCCTGTGCCAATATGTCCAGGAAGATCATGGTAAGATTGGATGTACTGAACGATGGCTGTAAAACATGTCTGAGAGTGTTATAGGTTACGCTTTACAGGGCGTGCGCTAAGCGAGATCAATATGAACAAAATCAGCATTATCTGAGATTAGAGAGTCCATTCATCAGTCTAATAATAGCTAGGAAGGAGCTGTTCCTGAATTTACTGCTCTGTGTGTTCAAGTGTCTGTATCTTTTAGCCTGATGGAAGAGGTTGTGAGATCTTTACAGGCATAAGATGGGTCTTTGGTAATGTTAGAACAAAGAACATTCCGGTACAGGAATAGGCCATTCGGCGGTCCAAGCCTGCGCAGATCCAAATCCTGTATCTCAACCTGTCTCCTATCTTCTAAAGGTCTGTATCCCTATGCTCCCTGCCCATTCATGTATATTTCCCGAAACATCTTAAATGGAGCACCAGTGGTCGGGAGTTCTCAATTTTGAGCAACTCCCTTCCTTTACTACGCTCTGTCCCCTGTTGCCAAGCCAGTTCTTTATCCATGTAGCTAGCACACCCTGGACACCATGTGACTTCACTTTCCCTATAACCCGACCATAGGAAATCTTATCAAACGTCTTCCTGAAGTCCATGTACATGACATCTACAGCCCCTACCTCATCAATCAACTTTGGCCCTTCCTCAAATAATTCTATTAAGTTGGTAATTCATGACCTTCCCTATCATTGATAATACCATTTTCATCCAAATGAGAATAGATCCTATCCCTCAGTATCTTCTCTCGCAGCTTCCCTACCCCAAATGTCAGGCTCATCGGTCTATAATTAACTGGATTATTCATGCTACACTTCTTAAACAAGAGGTTTAGAAACTTTCCAGTCCTCCGGGACCTCAGTTGTGTTCAAGGATGTTACAATCATATCTGTTAAGGCCCTAGCTATTTCCTCTCTCCCTTCCTTCAGTAATCTTGGATAGACGTTGGTAGCCTTTCTGCAGCAACGAGCCGTGTAAATAGAGTCAATGGTTTGGAGATTGGAGTCCGTCATAGTCTGGGCTGTGAACACAATCTTCTGTAGTTTCTGATGGTCCTGGGCAGAGCGTGGCCGTACCAGACCATTACCCGGACAGTACGTTCACAATAGTGCATCTGTAGAAGTAGTGCATGCTAAATATTCAGAGCCAAGTGAAGAAGGAGAGACGTTTTTGAAGCATCTTGACTGTCACAACTACGTGACAGGGTAGGTTGCCAGTTATCATCAGTTTGAGGGACTTAACGCGCTGCACTGTCTCGACCGTTGATGTAGATAGTGGCTTGTTTCCCTCCTTTCGTTCTAAAGCCAATGATCAGTTCTTTACTTTTGCCGAATTTGAGAGGGAGGTTATTATCATCCCACCATGCCACCAAACCTACTATCTCCATTCTGTGTTCAGACTCATCGTTGTTTGATATCCCTCCTGCTTTGGTGATGTCATCAGCAAACTTACAGTTGGCATGGTTTGGAATTTGGCAACACAGCCACGTGTGTACAGGAAGTACAGTAGGGGGCTGAGGACACAGCCGCGTGTGTACAGGGAGTACAGTAGGGTGCTGAAGACATAGAAGTGGGTGTACCGGGAGTACAGTAGGGCGCTGAGGGACACAGTCGTGTGTATACAGGGAGTAGAGTCGGGGGCTGAGGGTACAGCTGTGAGTGCACAGGGAGTACAGTTGGGGGCTGAGGGCACATCTCTTGTGTGTACAGGGAGTACAGTAGGGGGCTGAGGGCGCAGCTGTGTGTGTACAGGTAGTACAGTAGGGGGCTGAGGGATACTGCCGTGTGTGTACAGGGAATATAATAGGGGGCTGAGGGACACAGCCGTGTGTGTACAGGGAGTACAGTAGGGGGCTGAGGGACACAACCTTGTGTGTACAGGGAGTACTGTAGGGGGCTGATGACACATCCTCCAGGAGCTCCAGTATTGAGTGTTATTGTGGCGGAGGTGCAGATACCTATCTTCACTAATGGTGGTCTGTGGGTCAGAAACCGGTGGATCCAGTTGAAGAGGGTGGAGCCGCGACTAAGGTCACGGAATTTTGAGATCAGGAGGGGATAATGATGTTTAAGGTGGAGCTGTCGTCAATGAGCAGGAGTCTGGTATAGGTGTCTTTGTTGTCCAGATGTCCTCGGGATATGTGCAGGGCTCGGGATACGGCATTTGTTATGGACCCGTTACATCAGTCGGCATAGTATCGGGGATCAATTCAGGCTGGGAGATTGGAGGTGATATGGGCCCTAACCAGCCTTTCAAATCACTCCATGTTTATTGAGGTTAGAGCCATTGGGCGGTAATCATTAAGTCATTAAAGCATGAGCTTTCTCACTTACAAGGTGGATGTTATGATTTGGAGATGCTGGTGTTGGACTGGGGTGAACAAAGTTAAAAATCACACAACACCGGGTTATAGTCCAACAGGTTTAATTGGAAGCACAATGATGAAGGTTAATGTTGGTCTTCTTGAAACAGGTTGGGACTTCAGCTTTTGGGAGTGAGAGTCTGAAATTGAATGTAAATACCTCTGCGAGTTGGTCCTCACAGGATCTGAGAGCTTAGCTGGGAATACTATCCAGGCCCGTCGCTTTCCTTGATTTGACCTGCGGGAAGACTGATCATGCCTGCAGCGGTGACAGCAGGCACAAGTACATCCGAGACTGGCGGGGCAGGTTTCAGCCTGGCAGTCACACTGTTATTAATCATAGACATCCCCCCGCCGATCTCCCTCCATCGTCATCAATACACAGTGACATTGGTTGGTGTGAGCACCACTCAGTTAGTGTTGAGAAGGAGTGACATCAATAGACTGGGATTCTGCGCCATAATGAAGTAAACTCACAACAAAAGGGGGTAGGGTGTGCTTCTACTGAGAGTCAGTGGTGCAGGGACTGAAGACTTTACAGGTGTAATTCAAGTCAAGCCACTGCTTAAACCTGAATGGAGTCAAGCACCTTGATTGTTGTGCCTTGTAGATGGTGGATGGTCCTTAACGAGCCAGGAACTATATTATATATGAACAAACTGAACAAAGGACTTGAGGGCAGTTTTGCAAAGTTTGCAGAGGATATTGAAGAAGTGGGGAAGCTGCAGAATCGCTTGAACTGTTTCGGACTGTGGGAAAACACGTGGCTGATGGAACACAATATGGGAACGTGTGAGAATATGCACTTTGGTAGGCGGAATAGAGGAGACACTATGTTCTAAGAAGATCCATTAAATCTGAAGCACAAAAGTATTTTGAAGCAACTCGTCCTCTCTTATGGTTAACGTGCATGTTCACTTGGCAGTTAGGAAAGCAAAAGCAATGTTCACATTCATTTCAAGAGAGCAAGAATGCAAGACGGGAGACATACTGCTGAGAATGTAATGGGCTATGGACAGACGGCATTTGGCCAGTTGTGAGCTGTTTTGGATACTATCTCTGGAGAAAGATCTGCTGGTGTTGGAGGTGATCCATCCTGGTGATGACGGCTTGTTATAAGAGCGGCAGTGTGTACTCCATGGAATTTAGAAGAATTGTGGGGCTTTGGGGGGGTCTGATTGAAACTAATGGATTACTGCAAAGATTGATACAGTCAGTATGTAGAAGATATTTCCACTTTTCATAGAGACAATGACAAAATGGCACAGTATCAGAGTGAAAGAATGGGCTGAATCGCCTAAATCTATTGCTATATCTCATGCCCTTTCGGTCATCGGGTCTATTATTCAGTATAGACTTGTAAGTCTCTGACCTGCTGTTGTAACCCTTGTATTTGTATGTTGATTTGACTTCACGTTCTGGGCAATGGTAACCCGTGTGATATGGACGGTGGGAGGATTCAGTGTCAAACAGTATTCCATCAATATTTTGAATATGAGCTGCTATCAGTGAGTCTCATCTGACGGGAGTACATTCTCCCTATGATGAATGTCATTTTCTGTCTGGTACTTCGCGAAGGATTGGTCCTGTTACGCCAGTATTGTTCATTTAAACAAAACAGGTGCAATTTTTTCACAGCACTCAGCAACAATATGCCATCGAATACTGAACACACATCTAATAACAGAAAAGTCTAAAATGTTCAATATTAGAAGCACTGCTTTCCTGTTCGTGTTCAAATCAGATAACCTGTCCCATCGAGATACTCAACTTGGAACTATTTTTTTAAAAAAAGGTTTTTTTTTGGATGTGGGCATCGCTGGATGTGCCCAGCATTTCTTGCCCGTCCCCAGTTGCCCTTGAGAAGGTGGTGCTGAGCTGCCTTCTCGAACTGCTGCAATCTACCTGCTGTGCGGTGACCCACTTGTGATTAAAGAGGAAATTCCAGGGTTTTCACGCAGCAACAGCGAAGGAACGGCGATATATTTCCAAATCAGGATGGAGACTGGTTTGGAGGGGAATGTGAAGGTGGTGGGATTCTCAAAAGTCTACTGCCCTTGCCATTCCAGATGGAAGTGTTTGTGAGATTGGAAGAGGCTGTCTGAGCATAATAGACAATAGACAATAGACAATAGGTGCAGGAGTAGGCCATTCAGACCTTCGAGCCTGCACTGCCATTCAATATGATCATGGATGATCATTCCTAATCAGTATCCTGTTCCTGCCATATCACCATAACCCTTGATTCCACTATCTTTGAGAGTTCTATCCAACTCTTTCTTAAATGAATCCAGAGACTGGGCCTCCACTGTCCTCTGGGGCAGAGCATTCCACACAGCCACCACTCTCTGGGTGAAGAAGTTTCTCCTGAACTCTGTCCTAAATGGTCTACCCCGTATTTTTAAGCTATGTCCTCTGGTTTGGCACTCACCCATCAGTGGAAACATGTTTCCTACTGACAGAGTGTCCAATCCTTTCATAATCTTATACGTCTCAATCAGATCTCCTCTCAGTCTTCGAAACTCAAAGGTATACAAGCCCAGTCGCTTCAGTCTTTCAGTGTAAGGTAATCCTGCCATTCCAGGAATTGACCTTGTGAATCTACGCTGCAATCCCTCAATAGCCAGAATGTATTTTCTCAAATTTGGAGACCAGACCTGCACACAGTACTCCAGGTGTGGTCTCACTAGGGCCCTGTACAGCTGCAGAAACACCTCTTTGCTTCTATACTCAATTCCTCTTGTTATGAAGGCCAGCATGCTATTAGCCTTCTTCACTACCTGCTGTACCTGCATGCTTGCCTTCATTGACTGGTGTACAAGAACACCCAGAGCTCTCTGTACTGCCCCTTTACCTAAACTGATTCCATTGAGGTAGTAATCTGCCTTCCTGTTCTTGCCACCAAAGTGGACAACCATACATTTATCCACATTAAACTGCATCTGCCATGCATCTGCCCACTCACCTAACTTGACCAGGTCACCCTGTAATCTCCTAACATCCTCATCACATTTCACCCAGCTTTGTATCATCAGCAAATTTGCTAATGTTATTACTAATACCATCTTCTATATCATTAACATATATTCAAAGTTTGTGCGAAGATTTGTAGCTCGGGTGCTCGTTGTTGTGGTTCTGTTCGCCGAGCTGGAAGTTTTTGTTGCAAACGTTTCGTCCCCTGGCTAGGCGACATCATCAGTGCTTGGGAGCCTCCTGCGAAGCGCTTCTTTGATGTTTCCTCCAGTGTTTAGAGTGGTCTGTCCCTGCCGCTTCCGGTTGACGCACGCAGACAACAAGAACATGAATTCGACTGGGACAACACTACTATCATAGGGCAAGCCAGACAAAGAACAGCCAGGGAATTCCTAGAGGCATGGCATTCATCCACAAACCCCATCAACAAACACATCGACCTGGACCCAACATACCAACCACTACAGCGGACAGCTGAAACTGACAACCAGAAGCGGCAGGGACAGACCACTAT
>NW_025204450.1:0-2525 GCF_004010195.1 Chiloscyllium plagiosum | reverse complement strand
CCCCATAACAACTGTAGTGACATCTTTGCGACAGGTCAATTTCAGCTCCTGATTTAACTTACATCCGACATCCAGACTACTGTTTGAGGGCCTGTAGATGACTCCCAAGAGGGTCATTTTACCCTTAGTATTTCGAAGCTCTATCCACACTGACTCTACATCTCCTGACATTAGGTCCCCCCGCGCAAGGGTCTGAATATCGTCCCTTACAACAAGGCCACACCACCACCTCTGCCCGTCAGTCTGTCCTTACGATAACACGTGAAGCCTTGAATATTCATTTCCCAGGCCCTGTCCACTTGAAGCCATGTCTTAGTTATCCCCACAATATCGTATCTGCCAATTTCCAAAAGAGCCTCAAGCACATCCATCTTATGTCTAATGCTTCGTGCATTCATGTATAGTATTTTTAATTTGTTACTGCTCTCACCCTTCCCATCAACCCTTATTTCATTCAAGCTTACAGCAAGATGCCTTTCCGAGTTTTCAGCCTCATTGATACAGTCGTCTTTCTTGACTTCTCTTGTTCTAAACTTCCCTTTAATTTCCTTTTTAAACATCTAGCTTGCCCCCCCCCCCCCCGCTACTTAATTTAAATGTAGCGGTGTTGCAGTAGAAAACCTGCCTGCCAGAATGCTGGTCCCTAACCTATTAAGGTGCAAGCCGTCTCTCTTGTAGAATTTATGCTTACCACAAAATATACTCCAGTGATCCAAGAACTTAAATCCTTGCTTCTTGTACCATTTCCCCAACAACATGTTCAAGTCCATTATCTCCCTGTTTCTGGCCACACTAGCCCTAGGACCTGGAAGCAAACTGGAGATAACCACCTTGGACGTCCTGCTTTTCAGCCTTCTTCCGAGTTCTCCGAAGTCTCGCTGTAGTATGTTCTCGATGTCGTATCTTTGGGGAATTTCTCCATTGTGTCTTGTAGATAGTACACACTGCTGAGTGACCATGGTGAAGGGAGTGAATGCTTGTGGATGTGGTGCAAATCGAATGGACTGTTTTGTCCTGGATGGTGTCAAGCGTCTTTAGTGATGTTGGGGCTGCACTCATTCAGGCAAGTGACGATATTCCATCTCATTCCTGACTTGTGCCTAGTAGATGATGGACAGGCTTTGGGTAGTCAGGAAGTGAGTTTCTCGTGCAGTATTCCTAGTCTCTGATCTGCTGTTATATTCATGTGGCGAGTCCAGTTGATTTTCTGGTCAATGATACGCCCAGGATATTGATAGTGGGGGTGTTTAGTGATGATGATGCTGCTGAATACAAAGTGGTTATACTGTTTCTTATTGATGACAGTCATTGTCTGAATTTATATGGCGCAAATGTTATTTGCCACTTGCAAGCCCAAGCCTGGATATTGCCCAGATATTGTTTCTTTGAGCATGGACTGCTTCCGTATCTGAGCATTTGCGAATGGTGCTGAATATTGTGCAGTCATCATCGAATATCCCCACTTCTGACCTAATCATGGAAGAAAGGTCATTGATGAAGCAGCTGAAGATGTTTGGACCTAGGGCATTATCCTAATGGACTACTGCAGAGATGTTCTGGAGCTGAGATGACTGACCTCCAACAACAATGATCATCTTCCTATCTGTCAGGTATGACTCCAATAATGGAGTGTTGGCCCGCGATACCGTTTGTGCTTGGGGTCATTGGTGTCACATTTGGCAGAATGCAGCCTTGATGTCAAGGGCTGGAATTCAGTTCCTTTTTCTATGTTTGAACCAAGGCTGTGACGAGTTCAGAAGCTGAGTGACCCTGGCAAAACCCAAACTGGGCGTCACTGAGCAGGTTATTTTTTGAGCAGCTACTGCTTGATAGCACTGTTGATGACACCTTCCATCATTTTACTGATGATGGAGAGTAGACTGATTAGGCAGTATTTGTCCTGCGTTTTATGTACAGAACATAGTTGAGCAGTTTTCCCCATTGTCGGTTTGTAAACATTCTGGAACAGCTTGGCTAGGAGAGCGGGATGTTCTGGAGTACAAGTCTTCAGGGCTATTGCTCGCATGTTATGAGGGCCCATAGCCTTTGCAGTATCCAGTGCCTTCAACCGTTTCACGATATCAGTTAATCAAATTTGCTGAAGACTGCACGGGAGGAGGCCGAAATGGATCATCCACTCAAAACTTCTGACTGAAGATTGCAACGAAAGCTTCAGCCTTATATTTTGCACTGATGTGCTGGGCTCTTCCATCATTTAGGTTCGGGATATTTGTGGAGTCTCCTACTCAGGTGAGTTGTTTAATCGCCCGCCACCATTCACGAACGGATTAATTCTGATGCAAGCTCTGTCTGTCCCTTGCTGATTATGCTATCTGCCACACACGTATTTCGGTTTGGAAGCTTCAGCAGATGAACATTTTATCTTTATAGATTCCTGGTTCTGCTCCTAGCATGCCCTCCTGCATTCTGCATTGAACCAGGGTTAATCCTCTGGATTGATGGTAATGGTTGAGTGGGGGACATGCTGGGTCGTGACATTACAGATTGTGCTGGAGTATAGTTCT
>NW_025204449.1:3316-9451 GCF_004010195.1 Chiloscyllium plagiosum | reverse complement strand
GGATGTTATGGGGATGTCATGGAGACGTCACAGTGTTTTCATGGGGATGTCATGGGGATGTCACTGGGATATCACTGGGATGTCACGGGGATGTCACGGGGATGTCACAGAAATATCACAGGGATGTCACAAGGATGTCACAGGGATGTCATAGAGATGTCATAGAGATGTCACGGGGATGTCACAGGAATGTTATGGGGATATCATGGAGATGTCACAAGGATGTTACGGGGATGTCATGGAGATATCACAGGGATGTTATGGGGATGTCATGGAGACGTCACAGGGTTTTCATGGGGATGTCATGGGGATGTCACTGGGATGTCACGGCGATGTCACGGCGATGTCACGGGGATGTCACGGGGATGTCACAGAAATATCATAGGGATGTCACAGGGATGTCACAGGGATGTCATGGAGATGTCACTAGGATGTCACAGGGATTTTACCCGGACGTCATGGAGATGTCACGGGGATGTCACAGGAATGTCACGGGGATGTTACGGGGGTGTCATGGAGATGTCACAAGGATGTTACTGGGATGCCATGGAGATGTCACAGGGTTTTCATGTGGATGTCATGGTGATGTCACGGGGATGTCACATGAATGTCACGGGGTTATTACAGGAATGTTATGGGGATGTACTGGAGATGTCACAGGGTTTTCATGGGGATGTCATGGGATGTCACGGGGATGACACACGGATGTCACAGGGATGTCATGGGGATGTCACAGGGATGTTACGGGGATGTCATGGAGACGTCACAGGTTTTTCATGGGAATGTCACTGGGATGTCACGGGGATGTCACACGGATGTCATGGGGATTTCACAGGGATGTCACAGGGATATTATGGGGATGTCATGGAGATGTCACAGGGTTTTCATGGGGAATTCATGGGGATGTCACAGGATGTCACGCGGATGTCACACGGATGTCACAAGGATGTTACGGGTATGTCATGGAGATGTCAGAGGAATGTCATGGCGATGTCACAGGGATGTTACGGGGATCTCATGGAAGTGTCACAGGAATGTCACGGGGATGTCACAGGGTTGTCACGGGGATGTCACGGGGATGTCATGCGGACGTCATGGGGATGTCACGGGGATGTTACGGGGATGTCATGGAGATGTCACGGGGATGTCATGGACATGTCAGAGGAATGTCACAGGGATGTCACAGGGATGTCAAGGAGATGTCCCGGGGATGTCATGGAGATGTCACAAGGATGTTATGGGGATGTCATGAAGACGTCACAGGGTTTTCATGGGAATGTCACGGGGATGTCAGGGGGATGTCACGGGGATATCACGGGGATGTCACGGGGATATCACGGGAATATCACAGGGATGTTACGGGCATGTCATGGAGATGTCACAGGGATATCACGGGGATGTCACAGGGATGTCACAGGGATGTTATGGAGATGCCAGGGAGATGTCATAGGGATGTCATGGGGATGTCACGGGGATGTCACGGGGATGTCACAGGGATGTTACGGGGATATCATGGAAATGTCACAGGGATGTTAAGGGGATGTAACGGGAGATGTCCCAGGGATGTTACGCCGATGTCATGGAGATGTCACGGGGATGTCATGGAGATGTCATGGGGATGTTATGGGGATGTCAGGGAGACGTCACAGGGTTTTCATGGGGATGTCATGGGGATGTCACGGGGATGTCACGGGGATGTCACGGGGATGTCACGGGGATGTCACAGGGACGTCACAGGGATGTTACGGGGATATCATGGAGATGTCATTGGGGTGTCATGGAGATGTCACAAGGATGTTACGGGGATGTCATGGAGATATCACAGGGATGTTATGGGGATGTCATGGAGACGTCACAGGGTTTTCATGGGGATGTCACGGGGATGTCACGGGGATGTCACGGGGATGTCACGGGGATGTCACGGGGATGTCATGGAGATATAATGGGGGTGTCATGGAGATGTCACAAGGATGTTACGGGGATGTCATGGAGATATCACAGGGATGTCATGGGGATGTCATGGGGATGTCACTGGGATGTTATGGGGATGTCACGGGGATGTCACGGGGATGTCACGGGGATGTCACAGAAATGTCACTGAAATGTCACAGGGATGTCACAGGGATGTCACAGGGATGTCACGGAGATGTCACGGAGATGTCACGGGGATGTCATGGAGATTTCACGGGGATGTCACGGGGATGTCACAGGAATGTTATGGGGATATCATGGAGATGTCACAGGGATGTTATGGGGAGACATCACAGGGTTTCCATGGGGATGTCATGGGGATGTCACTGGGATGTCACGGGGATGTCACGGGGATGTCACAGGGATATCATGGAGATGTCACGGGGATGTCACGGGGATATCACAGGGATGTCACAGGGATGTCACAGGGACGTCATGGAGATGTCATGCAGATGTCACAGGGATGTTATGGGGATGTCGTGGGGATGTCGTGGGGATGTCACAGGGATGTCACAGGGATGTCACGGGAATGTTACGGGGGTGTCATGGAGATGTCACAAGGATGTTACTGGGATGCCATGGAGATGTCACTGGGTTTTCATGTGGATGTCATGGGGATGTCACGGGGATGTCACATGAATGTCACGGGGTTATTACAGGAATGTTATGGGGATGTCCTGGAGATGTCACAGGGTTTTCATGGGGATGTCATGGGATGTCACGTGGATGTCACGTGGATGTCACACGGATGTCACGGGGATGTCACGGGGATGTCACGGGGATGTCACGGGGATGTCACATGAATGTTATGGGGATGTCATGGAGAGGTCAGAGGGATGTCACAGAGATGTCACAGGGATGTCACAGGGATGTCACAGGGATGTTACGGGGATGTCATGGAGATGTCAAGGGGATGTCACAGGGATGTCACGGGGATGTTACAGGGATGTCATGGAGATGTCACGGGGACGTCACAGGGTTTTCATGGGGATGTCACGGGGATGTCACATGAATGTCATGCGGATGTCACTGGGATGTCACCGGGATGTCACGGGGATGTCACAAGGATGTTACAGGGATGTCATGGAGATGTCACAGGGATGTTATGGGGATGTCATGGAGACGTCACAGGGTTTTCATGGGGATATCACGGGGATGTCACGGGGATGTCACAGGGATGTCACAGGGACATCATGGGGATGTGACAGGGATGTGACAGGGATGTCACGGGGATGTCACGGGGATGTCACGGGGATGTCACGGGGATGTTACAGGGATGTCATGGAGATGTCACGGGGATGTCACAAGGATGTTACGGGGATGCCATGAAGATGTCACAGGGTTTTCATGGGGATGTCATGGGGATGTCACATGAATGTCACGGGGTTATTACAGGAATGTTATGGGGATGTAATGGAGATGTCACAGGGTTTTCATGGGGATGTCATGGGGATGTCACGGGGATGTCACGGGAATGTCACACGGATGTCACACGGATGTTTCGAGGATGTCACGGGGCTGTCATTGAGATGTCAGAGGAATGTCACGGGGATGTCACAGGGATGTTACGGGGATGTCATGGAAATGTCACAGGTATGTCACGAGGATGTCACGGGGATTTCACAGGGATGTTATGGGGATGTCATGGAAATGTCATGGAGATGTCACAAGGATGTTACTGGGATGTTACTGGGATGCCATGGAGATGTCACAGGGATGTCACGGGGATGTCACGGGGATGTCACGGGGATGTCACGGGAATGTCATTGAGATATCAGAGGAATGTCATGGGGATGTCACAGGGATGTTACGGGGATGTCACGGGGATGTCATGGAGATGTCACAGGGATGTTATGGGGATGTCAAGGAGACGTCACAGGTTTTTCATGGGGATGCCACTGGGATGTCACAGGGATGTTACGGGGATGTCACAGGGATGTCACAGGGATGTTACCGGGATTTCACAGGAATGTCACGGGGATGTCACGGGGATGTCACGGGGATGTTACGGGGATGTCATGGAGATGTCACAGGGATGTCACAGGGATGTTACGGGGATGTCACGGGGATGTTACCGGGATGTCACGGGGATGTCACGGGGATGTCACGGGGACGTCACGGGGACGTCACGGGGATGTCACGGGGATGTCACGGGAATGTCATTGAGATGTCAGAGGAATGTCATGGGGATGTCACAGGGATGTTACGGGGATGTCATGGAAATGTCATGGAGATGTCACAAGGATGTTACGGGGATGTCATGGAGATGTCAGAGGAATGTCACGGCGATGTCACAGGGAGGTTACGGGGATCTCATGGAAATGGCACCGGAATGTCACGGGGATGTCACAGGGTTGTCACGGGGATGTCACGGGGATGTCACGGGGATGTCACGGGGATGTCAGAGGAATGTCACAGGGATGTCACAGGGATGTTACGGCGATGTCAAGGAGATGTCACGGGGATGTCATGGAGATGTCACAAGGATGTTATGGGGATGTCATGAAGACGTCACAGGGTTTTCATGGGAATGTCACGGGGATGTCAGGGGGATGTCACGGGGATGTCATGGAAATGTCACAGGGAAATGACGGGGATGTCACGGGGATGTTATGGAGATGCCAGGGAGATGTCGTAGGGATGTCACGGGGATGTCACGGGGATGTCACGGGGATTTCACGGGGATGTCACGGGGATGTCACGGGGATGTCACGGGGATGTCACGGAGATGTTACGGGGCTGTCATTGAGATGTCAGCGGAATGTCACGGGGATGTCACAGGGATGTTACGGGGATGCCATGGAGATGTCACAGGGTTTTCATGTGGATGTCATGGGGATGTCACGGGGATGTCACATGAATGTCACGGGGTTATTACAGGAATGTTATGGGGATGTACTGGAGATGTCACAGGGTTTTCATGGGAATGTCATGGGATTTCATGGGGATGTCACACGGATGTCACAGGGATGTCACGGGGATGTCACGGGGATGTCACGGGGATGTCACGGGGATGTCATTGAAATGTCAGAGGAATGTCATGGGGATGTCACAGGGATGTTACGGGGATGTCACACGGATGTCATGGGGATTTCACAGGGATGTCACAGGGATGTTACGGGGATGTCATGGAGATGTCACACGGATGTCACAGGAATATTATGGGGATATCATGGAGATGTCACAGGGTTTTCATGGGGAATTCATGGGGATGTCACAGGGATGTCACGCAGATGTCACAAGGATGTTACGGGTATGTCATGGAGATGTCAGAGGAATGTCATGGCGATGTCACATGGATGTTACGGGGATCTCATGGAAATGTCACAGGAATGTCACGGGGATGTCACAGTGTTGTCACGGGGATGTCACGGGGATGTCATGCGGACGTCACGGGGATGTCACGGGGATGTTACGGGGATGTCATGGAGATGTAACGGGGATGTCAGAGGAATGTCACAGGGATGTCACAGGGATGTCAAGGAGATGTCAAGGAGATGTCCCGGGGATGTCATGGAGATGTCACAAGGATGTTATGGGGATGTCATGAAGACGTCACAGGGTTTTCATGGGAATGTCACGGGGATGTCAGGGGGATGTCACGGGGATATCACGGGAATATCACAGGGATGTTACGGGGATGTCATGGAGATGTAACGGGGATGTCAGAGGAATGTCACAGGGATGTCACAGGGATGTCAAGGAGATGTCAAGGAGATGTCCCGAGGAAGTCATGGAGATGTCACAAGGATGTTATGGGGATGTCATGAAGACGTCACAGGGTTTTCATGGGAATGTCACGGGGATGTCAGGGGGATGTCACGGGGATATCACGGGAATATCACAGGGATGTTACGGGGATGTCATGGAGATGTAACGGGGATGTCAGAGGAATGTCACAGGGATGTCACAGGGATGTCACGGGGATGTCACAGGGATGTCACAGGGATGTCACGGGGATGTCACAGGGATGTCACAGGGATGTCACGGGGATGTCACAGGGATGTCACAGGGATGTCACGGGGATGTCACAGGGATGTCACAGGGATGTCACGGGGATGTCACAGGGATGTCACAGGGATGTCACGGGGATGTCACAGGGATGTCACAGGGTAGTTATGGAGATGCCAGGGAGATGTCATAGGGATGTCACGGGGATGTCAC
>NW_025204449.1:0-1762 GCF_004010195.1 Chiloscyllium plagiosum | reverse complement strand
GATATCACGGGGATGTCAAAGGGATATCACAGGGATGTCAAAGGGATATCACAGGAATTTCACAGGAATGTCACGGGAATGTCACGGGGATGTCACGGGGATACACGGGGATAGCACGGGGATGTCACAGGGATGTCATGGGGATATCATGGGGTTGTCACGGGGATGTCACAGAGATATCACGGGGATGTCAAAGGGATATCACAGGGATATCACAGGGATGTCAAAGGGATATCACAGGCATTTCACAGGAATGTCACAGGAATGTCACGGAATGTCACGGGGATAGCACGGGGATAGCACGGGGATAGCACGGGGATAGCACGGGGATATCACGGGGATATCACGGGGATATCACGGGGATATCACGGGGATATCATGGGGATATCATGGGGATGTCACACGGATGTGATGGGGATATCATGGCGATGTCACAGGGATATCATGGTGATGTCACAGAGATATCATAGAGATGTCACAGGGATATCATGGGGATGTCACAGGGATATCATGGGGATGTCACAGGGATATCACAGGGATGTCAAAGGGATATCACAGGAATGTCACGGGGATATCACGGGGATATCACAGAGATGTCACAGGGATATCATGGCGGTGTCACAGGGATATCATGGGGATGTCACAGGGATATCATGGGGATGTCACAGGGAAGTCATAGAGATATCACAGGGATGTCACGGGGATGTCACAGGGATATCATGGGGATGTCACAGGGATATCATGGAGATGTCATAGAGATATAACGGGAATGTCACAGGGATTTCATGGGGATGTCACAGGGATATCACTAGAATGTCACGGGGACGCCACGGGGACGTCACGGGGATGTCACAGGGATGTCGCAGTGATGCCACAGAGATTTCATGGGGATGTCACAGAGATGGCATCAGGATATCATGGGGATGTCACAGGGATGTCATGGCGATGTCACAGGGATATCACAGGGATGTCACAGGGATATCACGGGGATGTCACGGGGATATCACGGGGATATCACGGGGGTATCACGGGGGTATCACAGAGATATCATGGGGATGTCACAGGGAAGTTAAGTGGATGTCACAGAGATATCATGGGGATATCACAGAGATGTCATGGGGATGTCACAGGGATGTCACGGGGATGTCACGGGTGTATCACAGAGATATCATGGGGATGTCACAGGGATATCATGGGGATGTCACAGAGATGTCATGGGGATGTCACGGGGATGTCATAGGGATGTCACGGGGATGTCACAGGGATGTCACGGTGATATCATGGGGATGTCACAGGGATATCACGTGTGTATGTCACAGGGATGGCACAGGGATATCAGAGGGATCTCATGGGGAAGTCACAGTGATGTCATGGGTATGTCACGGGGATATCACAGGGATGTCACGGGGATGTCATAGGGATGTTATGGGGATGTCATGGGTATGTCATGGGGATATCACAGGGATGTCACGGGAAAGTCACAGGGATGTCATGGGGATGTCACGGGGATGTCACGGGGATATCATGGGGATGTCACTGGGATATCATGGGGATGTCGCAGGAATATCATGGGGATGTCACAGGGATATCATGGGGATGTCACGGGTTGTCACGGGGATATCATGGGGATGTCAGAGATATCACGGGGATGTCAAAGGGATATCACTGGGATGTCAAAGTGATATCGCAGGAATTTCACAGGAATGTCACGGGAATGTCACGGGGATGTCACGGGGATACACGGGGATAGCACGGGGATGTC
>NW_025204448.1:5478-9448 GCF_004010195.1 Chiloscyllium plagiosum | reverse complement strand
ATGGTCAGTACTGAGGGAGTGCTGCACTGTCAGTAGGTGAGTACTGAGGTAGCGCTGCACTGTTAGATGGTCAGTAGTGAGGGAATGCTGCACTGTTAGAGGGTCAGTACTGAGGGAGTGCTGCACTGTCAGAAGATCAGTACTACAGGAGTGCTGCACTGTCAGAGTGTCAGGATTGAGGGAGTGCTGCACTGTCAGCGTGTCAGTACTGAGGGTATGCTGCACTGTCAGAGGGTCAGAACTGAGGGAGTGCTGCACTGTCAGAGGGTCAGTACTAAGGGAGTGCTGCACTGTCAGAGTGTGAGTACTGAGGGAGTGCTGCACTGTCTGAGGGTCAGAGCAGAGGGAGTGCTGCATTGTAGGAGGGTCAGTACTGAGGGAGTGCTGCACTGTCAGAGGGTCATTACTGAGGGAGTGCTGCACTGTCAGAGGGTCAGTACTAAGGGAGTGCTGCACTGTCAGAGTGTGAGTACTGAGGGAGTGCTGCACTGTCTGAGGGTCAGAGCAGAGGGAGTGCTGCATTGTAGGAGGGTCAGTACTGAGGGAGTGCTGCACTGTCAGAGGGTCATTACTGAGGGAGTGCTGCACTGTCAGAGGGTCAGTACTAAGGGAGTGCTGCACTGTCAGAGTGTGAGTACTGAGGGAGTGCTGCACTGTCTGAGGGTCAGAGCAGAGGGAGTGCTGCATTGTAGGAGGGTCAGTACTGAGGGAGTGCTGCACTGTCAGAGGGTCATTACTGAGGGAGTGCTGCACTGTCAGAGGGTCAGTACTAAGGGAGTGCTGCACTGTCAGAGTGTGAGTACTGAGGGAGTGCTGCACTGTCTGAGGGTCAGAGCAGAGGGAGGGTCAGTACTGAGAGAGTGCTGCACTGTCAGATGGTTCAGTATTGAGGGAGCACCACACTGTCAGAGGGTCAGTACTGGTGGTTTGCTGCATTGTCAGTGGGTCAGTACTGAGGGAGTGCTGCACTGTCAGCGGGTCAGTACTGAGGGAGTGCTGCACTGTCAGAGGGTCAATACTGAGGGAGTGCTGCACTGTCAGAGGTTCAGTACGGAGGGAGTGCTGCACTGTCGGAGGGTCAGCACTAATGAGGTGTTGCACTGACAGAGGGTCAGTACTGAGAGTGTGCTGCACTGTCAGAGGGTCAATACTGAGGGAGTGATGCACTGTCAGAGGGTCAGTGCTGAGGGAGTGCTGCACTGTCGGAGGGTCAGCATTTGAGGGAGTGCTACACTGTCAGATGGTCAGTACTGAGGGAGTGCTGCACCGTTAGAGGGTCAGTAATGAGCGAGTGCTGCACGGTCAGAGTGTCAACACTGAGGGAGTGCCGCACTGTCAGAGGGTCAGTACTGAGGGAGTGCTGCACTGTCAGAGGGTCAGTACTGAGGGAGTGCAGCACTGTTGGGCGGTCAGTACTGAGGGAGTGCTGCAGTGTCGGGCGGTCAGTACTGAGGGAGTGCTGCACTGTCAGAGGGTCAGTACTGAGGGAGTGCAGTAATATCAGAGGGTTAGTACTGTGTTAGTGTTCCACTGTAAGATGGTCAGTAATGAGAGGCTGCTGCACTGTCAGAGGGTCAATACTGAGGGAGTGCTGCACTGTCAGAGGGTCATTAGTGTGGGAGTGCTGCACTGTCAGAGGGTCAGTACTGAGGGAGCGCTGCACTGTTAGATGGTCAGTACTGGGGGAGTGCCGCACTGTCAGTGGGTGAGTACTGAGGTAGCGCTGCACTGTTAGCTGGTCAGTAGTGAGGGAATGCTGCACTGTTAGAGGGTCAGTACTGAGGGAGTGCTGCACTGTCAGAAGATCAGTACTGCAGGAGTGCTGCACCGTCAGGGGGTCAGTACTGGGGGAGTGCTGCACTGTCAGAGGGTCAGTACTGAGAGAGTGCTGCACTGTCAGAGGATCAATACTGCAGGAGTGCTGCACTGTCAAAGAGTTAGTACTGAGGGAGCGGTGCATTCTCAGAGGGTTCGTACTGAGGGAGCGCTACACTGTAAGAATGTCAGAACTAAAGGAGTGCTGCACTGTCAAAGAGCTGCACTGCGAGAGTTTCAGTACTGAGGGTGTACCGCACTATCACACGATCGGTATGAGGGCAGTGCCACTCTGTCAGATGGTCAGTACTGAGGGAGTACTGCACTGTGTGAGCGTCAGTACCGAGGGAGTGCTGCACTGTCAGAGGGTCAGTACCGAGGGAGTGTTGCACTGTCGGAGGATCAG
The DNA here is from genome assembly GCF_004010195.1 of Chiloscyllium plagiosum. NCBI lineage: Eukaryota > Metazoa > Chordata > Chondrichthyes > Orectolobiformes > Hemiscylliidae > Chiloscyllium > Chiloscyllium plagiosum. The sequence goes on along the minus strand of NW_025204448.1, from coordinate 7,227 downwards.
TACTGAGGGAGTGCAGCTCTGTCAGAGGGTCAGTGCTGAGGGAGTGCTGCACTGTCTGAGGGTCAGTACTGAGGGAGTGCTGCACAATCAGAGGGTCAACACTGAGGGAGTACAGCACTTACAAAGGGTCAGTACTGAGGGAGTGCTGCACTGTCAGAGAGTCAACACTGAGGGAGTGCAGCACTGACAAATGGTCAGTACTGAGAGAGTGCTGCACTCTCAGAGGGTCAGTACTGAGGGAGTGCAGCACTGACAAAGGGTCAGTACTGAGGGAGTGCTGCACTGTCGGAGGGTCAGTACTGAGGGAGTGCTGCACTGTGAGAGCGTCAGTACTGAGAGAGTGCTGCACTGTCAGAGGGGCAGTGCTGCACTGTGAGAGGCTCAGTACTGAGGGAGTGCCGGACTGTCAGAGGGTCAGTACTGAGGGAGTGCTGCACTTTCAGAGGGTCAATCTGGGGGCAGTGCTGCACTGTGAGAAGGCCAGTACTGAGGGAGTGCTGCACTGTCAGAGAGTCAGTACTGAGGGAGTTTTGCACTGTCAGAGAATCAGTACTGAGGGAGTGCTGCACTATCAGAGAGTCAGTACTGAGCGAGTGTTCCACTGTCAGAGAGTCAGTACTGAGGGATTGCCACACTGTCAGACGGTCAGTCTGGGGGATACCTGCATTGTGAGAGAGTCAGTACTGTGTGAGTGCCACACTGTCAAATGGGCTGAATGGCCTATTTTCTGTTCCCATGTCTTGTGGTCTACAAGGAATATCTGAAATTGTTCAGTACATTTCTGCCTCTGCTTCCTACATACCCTGCTCAGTTATGATTCCCGCGTCCAGAGTCCAGAGACTGTGTACAAACAGACAGTCTTCATTTGGTTACCACCCTCTTTTCCCAGGGATCAAGTTTTCGTTTCCTGTGACTGTCCTGCCAGCTCAAAGGGATATTTTCATGCTGCAGGGCTGAGGCTTTTTCCTCAACTTCCGTCTGCTCATCCCAAATGAATCCCACTGCCCCACACTCAGCATAGTCGTGTGTTCCTTATTTCTGAGCTTCCCAATGCTAATCCACATCCTGAATGACATCCCACACTCCTCCAAATGGTATCGCAGGCGAATTGCCTGGAAAAGAGGAGTGCTAAGAGAGGAAATAAAAATCTGAAAGGGCTTTACAGGGACATTAAGGGTGAATTGATAATGAGAGAAAGAGTAGGTTGTGGAACACGGTGAGAATTTGTGCATGGACCCAGAGGCTACAGTGAATGATGCATTTTGTCAATGCTCATTGGGACATGGTTGATATGAAAGCATGAAGATGCTCTGTGATACAATTAAATGAATTAACATATAAATAGAGAGAGAGAGATGTTTCTGAGTGGTCTGGCCTTCTTACAACCCAATAATTCTCCAAAGACGGTGGAAATGTATCTCAGTTTACCGATTGTGGTGATGGAGGAAGTAGAAGGTACACTTGCAAACATTTTCAAATCCCCTCTGGCCACAGGAGAGGTGTCGTCGGACTGACCATGTGGTACTGTTATTCAAGAAGGAACATGGGATATACCAGGCAGCTACAGGCCAGTCAGGCTAATACCGTGGGTGGGACGTCTGTTGGAAGCAATTTTGGGAGATAGAATTAATCAGCATTTACAGAGACTGGAGTTCATGAAGCACAGTCAGAATGGTTGTGTTAAGGGAAGGTCAGGTCTGACCAATGGGATTGCACTTTTTAAGGAGGTGACCAGGTATGTAAATAAGG
>NW_025204448.1:0-4632 GCF_004010195.1 Chiloscyllium plagiosum | reverse complement strand
TCCTTACAGTCTGAAGGGGTTTGAACACAGTCTGAGATGGGAGCTGGGCTGAGCCCTGAAGTGTTGAGGATGTGAATGTTTTGTGGAGCTACTGTCTGAGGGGCTTTGGGGGTAAAACACAACAAAGTGATGAATTCTTCGGTATTGAGGCAGCACCTTCTGAGGTATTGAGGGAGCACTTTCTGAGGTATTGAGGAAGCACTTTCTGAGGTATTGAGGGAGCACTTTCTGAGGTACTGAGGGAGCACTATGTGAGGTATTGAGGGAGCACTTTCTTCGGTATTGAGGGAGAACGATCTGAGGAATTCAGGGAGCATTATCAGAGGTACTGAGTGAGAACTATCTGACGTACTGAGGGATCACTTTCTGACGTTCTGCGGAAGCACTATCTCCCTCTATTGAGGGAGCACTATCGGAGGTATTGAGGGAGCAGTTTCTTAGATATTGAGGGAGCACATTTCTGAGGTACTGAGGGATCACTTTCTGAGATTTTGAGGGAGCACTTTCTGAGGTACTGAGCGAGAACTATCTGAGGTATTGAAGGAGCATTTCTGAGGTACTGAGAGAGCACTTTCAGACATATTGAGTGAGAAATATCTGAGGTATTGAGGGAGCACTGTCTGAGGTACTGAGGGAGCACTTTCTGAGGTATTGAGGGAGCACTTTCTGACGAACTGAGGGAACACTTTCTGCGGTACTGAGAGCACTATCTGAGGTATTGAGGTAACACTTTCTGAGATATTGAGGGAGCACTTTCTGCGGTACTGAGGGAGAACTATCTGAGTTCCTGAGGGAGCACTTTCTGAGGTACTGAGGGATCACTTTCTGAGGTATTGAGGGAGCATTATCAGAGGTATTGTGGGAGCACTTTCTGAGTAATTGAGGGAGCACCTTCTGAGGTATTGAGGGAGCACTGTCTGAGGTATTGAGGGATCAATTTCTGAGGTACTGAGGGAGCACTTTATGAGGTTTTGAGGGAGCACTATCTGAAATATCGAGGGAACACTTTCTGAGGTACTGAGGAAGAACTATCTGTGGTACTGAGGGAGCACTTTCTGAGGTATTGAGGGAGCACTTTCTGAGATATTGAGGGAGCACTTTCTGAGGTATTGAGGGAGCACTTCCTGAGTAATTGAGGGAGAACTATCTGAGGTATTGAGGGAGCACTTTCTGAGATATTGAGGGAGCACTTTCTGAGGTATTGAGGGAGCACTTTCTGAGGTACTGAGGGAGCACTTTCTGAGGTACTGAGTGAGCACTTTCTGAGGTATTCAGGGAGCACTATCTGAAATATTGAGGGAGCACTTTCTGAGGTATTGAGGGAGCACTATCTGAAGTACTGAGGGAGAACAATCTGAAGTATTGAGGGAGCACTATCTGAAGTATTGAGGGAGCACTATCTGAGGTACTGAGGGAGAACTATATGAGATATTGAGGGAGCACTATCTGAGGTCTTGAGTGAGAACTATATGAGATATTGAGGGAGCACTTTCTGAATTACGGAGGGAGCACTATCTGAGGAATTAAGGGAACATTATCTGAGGTACTGAGGGAGAAATATGTGAGGTATTGAGGGAGCACTTTCTGAGGTACTGAGGCAGAACTATCTGAGGTATTGAGGGAGCACTTTCTGAGGTACTGAGGCAGAACTATCTGAGTTACTGAGGGAGCACTTTCTGAGGTACTGAGGGAGAACTATCTGAGGTATTGAGGGAGCACTTTCTGAGGTACTGTGGGATCACTTTCTGAGATATTGAGGGAGAACTTTCTGAGTTATTGAGGGAGCACTTACTGAGGTACTGAGGGAGCACTATCGGATGTATTGAGGGAGCTCTATCTCAAGTTTTGAGTGAGCACTCTCTGAGGTATTGAGGGAGAGCTATCTGAGATATTGAGGGAGAACTATCTGAGGTATTGAGGGAGCACTTTCTGAGGTACTGAAGTAACACATTCTGATGTAATGAGAGAGCACTGTCTGAGACATTGAGGGATCACTGTCTGAGGTACTGAGGGAGCACTTTCTGAGGTATTGAGGGAGCACTTTCTGAGGTACTGAGAGAGCACTGTCTGAGGTATTGAAGGAGCACTATCAGAGGTATTGAGAGAGCACTTTCTGAGATATTGAGGGAGCATTTTCGAAGGCAGTGAGGGAGAACTATCTCAGTTACTGAGGGAGCACTTTCTGAGGTACTGAGGGATCACTTTCTGAGGTATTGAGGGTGCACTATCAGAGGTATTGCGGGAGCACGTTCTGAGGTTTTGAGGGAGCACTTTCTGAGGTATTGGGGAGCACTATCTGAGGTATTGAGGGATCAATTTCTGAGATATTTCGGGAGCACTTTCTGAGTTCCTGAGGGAGCACTTTCTGAGGTACTGAGGGAGCACTGTCTGAGGTATTGAGGGATCACTTTCTGAGATATCGAGGGAGCACTTTCTGAGGTACTGAGGGAGAACTATCAGGTATTGAGGGAGCACATTCTGAGATATTGAGGGAGCACTTTCTGAGGTATTGAGGGAGCACTATTCGAGGTACTGAGGGAGCAATTTCTGAGGTATTGAGGGAGCACTTTCTGAGATATTGAGGGAGCACTTTCTGAGGTACTGATGGAACACTTTCTGAGGTACTGAGATAGCACTGTCTGACGTAGTGAGGGAGCACTTTCTGAGGTATTGAGGGAGCAATATCAGAGGTATTGAGGGAGCACTTACTGAGATATTGAGGGAGCACTTTCTGAGGTATTGAGGGAGCACTATCAGAGGTATTGAGGGAGCACTTCCTGAGATATTGAGGGAGCACTTTCTGACGTACTGAGGGAGAACCAAATGAGTTACTGAGGGAGCACTTTCAGAGGTACTGAGGGATCATTTTCTGAGGTATTGAGGGAGCACTATCAGAGGTATTGAGGGAGCACTTTCTGAGATATTGAGGGAGCACGTTCTGAGGTATTGAGGGAGCACTTTCTGAGGTATTGAGGGAGCACTATCAGAGGTATTGAGGGAGCAATTCCTGAGATATTGAGGGAGCACTTTCTGACGTACTGAGGGAGAACCAAATGAGTTAGTGAGGGAGCACTTTCAGAGGTACTGAGGGATCAATTTCTGAGGTATTGAAGGAGCACTATCAGAGGTATTGAGGGTGCACTTTCTGAGATATTGAGGGAGCACTTTCTGAGGTATTGAGGGAGCACTTTCTGAGTTATTGAGGGATCAATTTCTGAGATATTGAGGGAGCACCTTCTGAGGTACTGAGGGAGAACTATCTGAGGTACTGTGAGAGAACTATCTGAGGTACTGTGGGAGCACTTTCTGATGTATTGAGGGAGCACTATCTGAGGTATTGAGGGAGCACTATCTGACGTACTGAGGGAGCACTTTCTGAAGTATTGAGGGAGAACTGTCTGAAGTATTGAGGGAGAACTATCTGAAATATTGAGGGAGCACTTCCTGTCGTATTGAGGGATCACTATCTGAAGTACTGAGGGAGAACTATCTAAAGTATTGAGGGAGCAGTATCTGAGTTATTTATGGAGAAGTATATGAGATATTGAGGAAGCACTTTCTGAAGTACTGAGGGAGCACTATCTGAGGAATTAAGGGAACATTATCTGAGGTACTGAGGGAGAATTATGTGAGACATTGAGGGTCGCTTTCTGAGGAATTGAGGGAGAACTACCTGAGGTACTGACGGAGAACTATCTGAGGTACTGTGGGATCACATTCTGAGATATTGAGGGAGCACTTTCTGAGATATTGAGGGAGCACTTTCTGAGGTACTGAGGGTGCACATTCTGAGGTATTGAGGGAGCACATTCTGAGGTATTAAGGGAGCACTATCTGAGGAATTAAGAGAGCATTATCGAGGTACTGTGAGAGAACTATCTGAGGTACTGAGGGAGCACTTTCTGATGTATTGAGGGAGCACTATCTGAGGTACTGAGAGAGAACTATCTGAGGTATTGAGGGAGCACTATCTGAGGTACTGAGGGAGAACTATATGAAGTATTGAGTCAGCACTGTCTGAAGTATTGAGGTAGAACTATCTGAAATATTGAGGGAGCACTTCCTGTCGTATTGAGGGAGCACTATCTGAAGTACTGAGGGAGAACTAACTGAAGTATTGAAGGAGCACTATCTGAGGTATTTTGGGAGAACTATATGAGATATTGAGGAAGCACTTTCTGAAGTACTGACGGAGCACTGTCTGAGGAATTAAGGGAACAATATCTGAGGTACTGAGGGAGAACAATGTGAGCTATTGAGGGGGCGCTTTCTGAGGTATTGAGGGAGAACTACCTCAGGTACTGAGGGAGAACTATCTGAGGTACTGTGGGATCACTTTCTGAGATATTGAGGGAGAACTTTCTGAAGTACTGAGGGAGAACTATCTGAAGTATTGAGGGAGCACTATCTGAGGTAGGGAGGGAGAAATATCTGAAAAATTGTGGGAACACTTTCTGAGGTACTGAGGGAGCACTATCTGAGGTACTGAGGGAGAACTATGTGAGGTAGGGAGGGCGAACTATCTGAAAAATTGAGGGGGCACTATCTAAGGTACTGAGGGAGAACTATATGAGGTACTGAGGGAGTAATATCTGAAATATTGCGGTAGCACATTCTGAGATATTGAGCGAG
>NW_025204447.1:0-9441 GCF_004010195.1 Chiloscyllium plagiosum | reverse complement strand
AGGGCCTGTTTCCACACTGTAGGGAATCTAATTTATCTAATCTAACAAGAAAGGATGGGTTTGGTTGCTACAGGGCAATCATTCTCAATTTCACAACATTATTGCTGGCGTTTCTCAGCATAGTGAGCCTTAACTCAATCTTTGTTTGCTGCTTTACATGTGACCTTCTCTAAAAAGTACCATTCCAAAGGGTGGCCTGTTGGCTCAGTGGTTAGCACTACTGCCTCAAAGAACCCAGCAACCTGGGTTCAATTCCAACCTTGGGCAACTGTTCTGTATGGAATTTGCATTTTTTCCCTGTGTGTACGTGGGTTTCCTCCCACAGTCACAAAGATGTGCATATTTGGTGGATTGGCCATGCTGAAATTGCTGTAGCTTTCAAAGATGTATAGGCTTGGTTGATTAACCATTGTAAATGTGAGGTTATAGGATAGGGTGGTAGGATAGGTTATAGGATAGATGCTCTTTGAAGGTTCAGTGCAGATTCAATGAGCTGAATGGCCTCCTTCCATACTGTGGGAATTCTATAATCCTCTGAAAACAAGCTCAGAAGTGTGGATGATGATTGTACAATGGTCAATACCATTGGCAACTGTATTGTGGCTCATTTTTATTGCTGTTAGTATTTTATTATTATTCTTTATTTGTCTCCTATTCACAAGGGTCAGTGGTATTCTATCATTCAATTTTATGTTGCCTTTTGCCTTTTCAGGTATCCATTGCCTTTTTGGAAAATAGAGTTTTTGTCTATGATCACATTGTTTGAACACAATCCATACATCTTCTGTCATTTTACCCATTAATAGATTTACATAGTATACAATGAACATTCACAGCTTCATTGCTTTGAAGTTAGCCCTGTGTAAATCTATAATTTTTGGTGCTACTTTACATATTGCCTTTCGAACACTATGTATTATAATCACTATTAGAGAAATGTTCACACACAATCAGATTGTTTACCAAATCTGGATCATTATTCACTATTACATTTAATATGACTTGCACTTTTGTTTGTTCTATTATATATTGTTGCAAAAAATTATGTCTGCAGCAAATGGGGAATTGATATCGGGGATTTGGTGCTATTGCGGGTTGAGTTGTTATGTTCATGGAAAGGGGTTACTCTCTCCGCTAAGGTGCCCCTGATGTGGAAAGAGCGTCCTCCCAAAGGGTTGCACTCTTTCCTTCCTTCCTGCACTTGTAAAGACTTGTAAACTCAATTACGTCCTCCCATCTGTTCAAGCCAACCATTTAAGTGTGGGTAGCACAACAATGGAATCAATTGAACTTTTATATTGCTCAACTGATAATTAATTATTAGTTTACGTACAGGAGCGTCTGCTATTTTTTGTCTGATTTGTGTATTATAAGGATGAGTTGGTTTAGTTATGTGGATGGTGATATGTTCAGCACATTTCCCCACCAGCCCCCTCCATTCTCACCAACCCTACCAAAAACATATTCAGTAGGATCATGTAATGTTCATCCTTTGGTTTAATTATTATACATCTTTTAGTTATTCCTTTACCTCAGGCATAATTTGTGTTCTTCACCTATCTTCTTTCTCAGTTAATTTTTAAATTATTACCTTTCCTGTTTAATCCCCAGAATATTTGATTCAATTTCTGCAAATCAACTCCTTGTAATTACGACTTTATTCTTTGTTAGGATTCTGAGAAAAGACCAGTTCAGTTGCTGTCCACATCTTCAGGAGAGAGCGAGGTCTCCAGTTCTGAAGAAAAGTCAAACTGAACCCAATACATTAACTCTGTTTCTCTTTCCCCATTAGCTGCCATACCTGCTGAGTTTCTTCAGAACTATGTGCTGACATTTACAATCTTCCTGTTCTTCCCCAGGCTCTCCAAAACAACCTGGGAAAACCCGTGGGGCTCAACTAAAGTCTTACAGCTATTTCTATACACACAAATATTCAAGGCTGCAGGTAGCCACACTCCTATTTATAAGATGGTGGCTGCCTTTAAGTAGCATCAGAATTGACTGGCTCTTGTCCTCCCAGGCATGCACCAATAAACAATGTGGGCAGTTGAAACAGAAAATCTTGGAAAAGTACAGCAGCCGAACCGAGGTGGAAACAAAGTTAACTTCTTGAAATTTCCCAGCTCTGTGAGGGTAGCTTCGGAGGTGAAAGGTGTGTGAAAATTTAGAATGCTATATCTCAAGTCAAATCCATGACATCTTCCTGCCTTTGATCACTTTTCCTGTAATAGGTCTTCCTGAAGTTCCAGAAGTTACCTTCCAGAAGTTCCAGAAGATAGAAGTTAACCACAATGGCAATTAAACACTATTTTGAGACAGTTGAAATTTTGAAGAAGCTCAAATGCTTCCTGAGCGATTGAAGGAGGTAGCCTGACAATGGGAAACTCGACCCTTATAAGTTTCAAAGGTTTTGAAGACCCCATGTTCTGCAAATAGTAGGGTTACTATCTGTTTGAGTTAGATTTATCATTGCTTTCTGAAAAAGTATGGATAAATGTCTCTGATTGTCATATTAAAACATTTTTTCAGGTACTCTGCAGATGCCATTAGTGCCTTTAGTGCCTCCTTGCTGTTCCACCAGTCTGGACCTTAGCACTCTCCCACCCGTCTCACAATGAAGAGTGGCTGCCTCCACTGCTGCAAGCCTCAGTCACCTCTGCTCATACCTCTCAAACCCAGATCCCACTCTATTGTTTCTGCCTGGACACTGAATGCAGAGAGTGCCTTTCATTGGCTGCTTTCTTTAAGGTCAAACTGAGGGTTAGTGGAGGTGACAATGATTTGGTGATCGATTTCAGACACCAGCAGAATCAGGACATGGAAATGGTTTTGACACTGGGTTGCTAATATCTGTGGGACAGTCAGTCCAATATTTCAGGTCAATTACCTTTGATGAGAACAAATCACATGTAAGGAGATGAATTGAAATTTCAGACATTTGGAAACAAAATATATTTAATCAAATATAAAGGCAAAATTGAGTCCATATAAATTAATTTAGCTCATGTGTTTCAATGGCCTGTGATTTTTGTTGTCATTTCTTTGTTTGGAGTGCCGTGAATATGTGGTATGTTGAAGTTTTTATATTTTACAATGTAAGCATAATGATTGAATGTAGCCATGCCAACACATACAAAATGTAATTTTCTAAATAAGTTGTTCTTTCATGCATACAAAAAGAGAACATGCCAGAATACATCTGCCTTTTGACAAATCATCCAATATCATAATTTGACAGCTGTTTCAAAATTCTGATGTATGTTCTGTCATATATTGACACATAGGTTGGGTGCAAACTTTCATAACTTGATATACTTGCAAAATATTAATACAGTCTAATGTTAACAATTAAACACTGCATAATGCTCGTTACTGAGTTTTTTTTCGCAAAATATAAAATGCATAATTTGAGATTTTCATATCTAATTGCTATGGGAACATAAGTATCTTATTCTGTCCAATGAAGAAAAATATTATAAATGATGGAAAAGAGAGAATTACTCCTTAGCAGAATAATTTGACATCACTTTGCATTCAAATGTGTTCAAATGTTCTGAGAAATGATCAGTGATCATTTAACATCACAAGGCATTATTCAGAATGAGACTTTCATCAGTTATCATCACCTTGTTGTCTTTTGACATTGAGTGCGATAAAAATAAGATCAATGCATCAAAACAATTATTAGGATCAAAAGCATTAACCCAGTATCAAAAAGGCTCATTGGACATCAAATGCAATCATAACTTCTCCACTGCCAATCTCATATAAGCTCACACATAAGCTAACTTCCTCATGTCCCCACATAGCCCCATATCATTCAACACCTCCCTTTTTATCACCCTTCCTTCCACTTGGATTTCACTACCATGCCCAGATCTGGGAAAACTCCGAGCCCTTCCTCAACTCCCTCTCCTCCCTGACAACTTGGGCTTACCCTCAGCTGCCTATTGTGGGACCATGGCTAAATGCCTCAACTACCACCAACATGGCTCTGTACCTGGCTACCAGACCTGGTTTGATGATGACCCAGGCTCTCTTGCTCCTTCCACCAAACAAATCTGCAGCATCAAACCCCGTCCCCCAACCACCCATCCCCTTCCCACCATTCCAACCCTACACCCTTTGTCATCTATCCTGGTCGCTTCATTTGAAGGACTTAGTGCCGACTCTGGGTCGGTATTCAACAGAGTTTAGATGTAAACAGAAGGAACCTAATTAAAACTTAAGGAGTACTGAGAGGCCTGGAAATAATGGATGTGGCGAAGATGTTTCTACCAGTGGGAGATACTACGGTCTGAGGGCACAGATTCAGAGTGAAGTGATAACTCTTTGGAACTGAGATAAGGAGGAATTTCTTCAGCCAGAAGGTAGTGAATCCATGAAACTCGTTGCCACAGAAAGCTGTGGAGGCCAAATTATTGTGTGCCTTTAAAACAGAGATATATGCATTCTTGAGTTTTAAGTGGATCAGAAGTTGTGGGAAAAAGGCAGGAGAATGGGGTTGAGAAATATATTAGCCATGAGTAAAAGGCAGAGCAGAATTCCGCTCCTATATCTTATGGTGTTATGGTTCCTGCAATAACTTTTCTCTTTTGAAAGTCAGTAACTGTGGAACCAATGAAAGTCAGTATGTGTCGGACCTGACTTCAGTGCAAACCAATGTGTTTGGAAATACACCTATGAGAGTCAGTATGTGCACAATCTGCACAGCAGTGGGAGTATGTATGGAAACTATACTGGTGAGAATCAGCATGTGTGAAATATGCACACACACAGAAGTGAATGTCAACACTTTTGAAATCTGTATCTGTGTGAGAATCAGGGTCTGTTAAATCTGAAGACCTTGTAAAGGCAGCACCTAATAGAATTCTTAACGCATTGAGAGTTAGTGTGTGTGTGAAACCCTTACTCAGAGCAGTTATAAAATAAGCGTTATTTTGAAATGAACATACTGGGTATACTGGATTGTCCATTTTAAAATATACAAGATGAGACAGACCAGCATGTGTCAATCACAAGTCTTACTTGTTTTTGCTTCTAAGCAGTGGCACTGTATGTGGAAGTATACACATGTTAGAGTCAGTGTAGTACTGTACGTGAGTGTGAGCCAGTGCCTGTTGGTTCCACACACCATTGAAAGACATGTGTGAATCCCAGTCTGGGTCAGGGCTTAAGGGACCCGAACCACAGTGAAAGCTAGTGTGTTTTGGAACTCTTTGTCCTATTGGAATCAGTGTGTGTGTGGAACCAGTACTCTAATGAGAGTTAGTGAATGAAAGTATCTACACAGTCTCTCCTTCTCGTATTGCACACAAGAATTTCCATCCTCACTCTCGACTATTCACACAAGGAGAACAGGGAGGAAGGGAAATTATAAAAAAGGAAGTGATGGGAGAAGGGTAGAGGAGAGAGAACAGGTAGAGAAATACAGCATTTTCTATTCTTATTAAAACAAAGGAGTCCCATGACTATCACTTACTTCTTTGTTATTTCATCAAGCTGTGAAACAGTTTTCTCAATGTGGGCAGTAGTATTTAAATGCTCCTGAGGATACCTTTATGTGGTTGAGCTAGTTAAAATTGCTAAAGTTGTTGTCAGTGTCAAGAGTGTGGTGCTGGAAAAGCACAGGCAGTATCTGAGGAGCAAGGGAATCGATGTTTCAGGGAAAAAAAACCATTCCTGATGAAGGACTTATGCCTGAAACATTGATTCTGCCTGACCAGCTGTGCTTTTCCAGCACCACGGTCTTTACTCTGATCTACAACATTTGCAGTACTCACTTTCTACTAAAGTTGTTGTCGGTAGGTTTGCTCAATTTTAAGATACATAACTTTACAAGAAACCATTGTCACTTCAATTACTTCTGGTAGGGAAATAGGAAATCAGTTTAACCAAAATGCCTGATAATTTAAGTACCTGATAGCAAAAAAAAAGTCTTGATCCTTGGATGATATACAACTTTGTTCATGGCAATAGATATTTCTGATATTGTGCGAGGAAAATAACTCGCTGTGAAGCATATCTGTTCAATGCTCACTGTTGGTTGTCCATTAAGCAGAACAGGTGAAATTTCAGGAGTTGCCCAGCATTCTATCAGTTCTGTCTGAAAATATGAAATGTCAAATAGGGCATAAAAATTGAGCCATTACTCCATCAGAGATTTAATGTGCTCAAAAAAAACATGAGGAACACGGTGAAGCATATAACTTCCCTGAATTCTAAAATCACAAGATCTCAAAACCATAGACATTATCTTGAACTGTGTGATATGAGTAATCAAACCTCAACAAAATATACAACAATCCTGATATGAAGGGGTTAATTGTAACCTTGCAGAAGGGTTAGCCAGCTGAACCTCTGGCTTGTTATGAGCCTGAATGTAACGTTATCGCAAACAATAGTGCAAGCTAACTGCTACTGCTTAAATTAATTAAGAGACTGGAAGAGACAATATCATTAAAAAATGGCACAGAAGGTGCATTCACACATTCATCAATTCTGGAGCCAAATATCACTCACTATGAGATGGCGATGGACTGAAAGGAGGACTATCAGAGTGTGCTTACTGCACTGGGGATAAGAACAGAGAATAATTAATTCCAGATTCAGAGCAATAAACAACTGGCAATGACTAGTTCCATGAGTGATTATAAGTTACAGTCAAATGGCAGTGGGGATTCAACCATAGTTTTTTGTAAGTTTAAAATAGTATTGTAAAGAAGTTTTATGTAAAATTCCAGAAAAGTCACAGATGAATTTGTACAGTGAAGGGAATTTTGTAATTACAAATGAATCCAAGCTTAAGCAAACTCTGTGTCATGTGCATATTGTTCTTGTAATTCCTGATGTCATATAACCTTTTAGGGAGGGCCAATAGGGAGCAGGACAGAGAGGGGAATAGAATCCCTTACAAAGATGAAAATGGATTCTTTCCCAAATCCATCCCCCTCCATTTCTACCATCAGATTGCATTAATTCTGTGCCTAAAAATCATTGTCCCTGCAACTGCTCTGCATAATTACATAACTGAGTTGATTGGCTTCAATTCTTATCATCCAACCCTTTCATGTGGTTGCCATGTTTAAATATTTTTCACACTCAAGGTGCCAATGAGCAAATATCATAAATATAATGTTTAGTAAGGCTTTAAGCATAAATTTCAAAATAAAAACATAAACAATTTGTGGAGCAAATAAAATGTTAAAGAAATAGGTTCACAATTTTAAAAACTGAGTAAGTACTGAAGCTGCTTATTAAAAGCTGTCTCATTTCAGTATGAACTGAAATAGACCTCGGTCCTTCAGTCTTTGAAAAGTTAGAGACCAGACACATCCTGGAAAGTGCATGTTGGGATATCGTGAATGTCTCAATTTTCTGATTGTGTGGTATTTGCTCAGAATAGATTTTCTGTTTGCATCGCTCACATTCTTGGACAGATCCACTGATGTCAAGCCTGTGTTCTTCTCCGACAACTGCCTCCTGCTGGCCAACTGTCACCTACAGGATGATCAGCAGGTTGGCAAGGGACCGTGGTAGCTAAATGTGAAACTGTTGATCCTAAAACAGATAGAGGAGCTCAAAGCGGATGACACAGAATGGAGAGCTATGAAGCCTTGCGTTGAGTTCCCAGTAGACTGGTCGGAAACAGTCAAGAGGAACATTAAGAGGCTTTTTATCCTCAAAGGTATTCAGAAGGTCGGAGAGAGATGGACAATTGTCAAAATTTCAGATAAGTATGCAGACCCTGCTTCTGTTGCAGATGATGGATGTTGATGCTTTGGAGGATGTCCAGGAGGTAAAGAGTGAGCAGGCCTCGCTCTGTGCCTTAGAGACACAAGATAATCTTCCAGTCTGAAACGTGTTGGTCTTCCAGTTGAAAGAGTTGACCCCGATAAGTCTTACAGATTGACACATTCCAAAGTCCAGGACCATGTGCTGAGGGACACACGAGAGCTTGGGGCATTTGCTGACAAGGAGCAGTGGGGAAAGACCACTATCCAAGGTCTTTCTGCTGAAGTACAATAGGATCTATACAGTTATTAGACCTTCTGAGTGCCTTGCATGTATATGAATATTATGCTAAGAAATACTGTGGTTTGTTTTTATGATCGCAGGGAATGGCAATTTCCAATGTTTGTTTGCTTCATGTAAAAAGACTGTACAGGAATACTTCACTAACTGTGTATATACAGTATATAAAGATGTATTCTTATGTTAATATCATGCTGTGTAAGTAAGGAATGCCTTGTATGCTTTTTCTTACAACTGCAGGAAATGCCAAACTTCCAATTTTTGTTTGTTTGTTTCATGTGCAAAGACTGTACAGAAATGTTTCAGTGACTGTGTATGCATATAAAGATTTAGTTCTGAATAAAGTATAGTTTTGCAAAACAAGAAATGTTTTCTTGAGGAGTAGGCGAGGTAAAAGCCCAAAGAGAGGCAGGCAGCATTGTCTAGAGGAATGAATGAGGTGATGTTACTGAGACAGACAGTCAGCATAGGTTGTGTAACAAGTGTGAGGCAGAGCCAAATTTGTTGGAGCTGATTAGAAGTTGTTGTTGCTCTACCACAGTAAAAGTCTCTGCCAAATGGTTTAGAATTTTTCCATTCTTAAATTTTAACACAAATTATTATTTTTGGTAAACTTAATAAGTTATATAAAAGGCAAAATAACTGAATGAATAATATTATTTGCAAGACACTTAATTGCCTCAGTGTATTTTGCAGAGGAATTCTTCCTTGCTAAAGCAGGTAGTTGCACCATATCAACTTTTGGTGGACTTTTAATCACTTGAATTTTCATCATGGAAGGCTGCTGCACGTAAATATTTTCTTCCATGCAAATTCCTAGATTACTGAGCCAGTAAATTCTTCTTTTGACCATTTCCTGAACCTGGAGATATTGGCATGGCTCCATGGAACCTTAGCAACTTCGCTTCATTCAGGTTAATTACTATTCTCAATCTACTGATAAATCTCTCTTGTAGCTTGTAAACTCCTTACTTCAACTTGCTGACGTGAGTGGACATTTTCATTTAACCTCAATGGGTTGTTGCACTGCTGCAGGAAAGCTGACCCTCGCCCCAGGGCAACAGAGGGCTGCTTCTCATATCGCATTTTTTTCTGTCATTCGAACTAATAATTCTGCTTCTGAAGATAAAAATTGAAAACTTCCTTGTGAACATGTTTTTTTTAATGATGATATTTCAAATTATTCTGCCGATGGTTTTATTGTCTGAACAATTGTGGTTAAAAAATCCTAAGTGAGTTTGAGTGGATTGCTCATGCCTGTAGTCAGTATTTACATCTTCTTGCAAACTTTGTTGATTTTTGTCTTTCAAATGTTCTTCAGTGAGGATAGGAAACATTTCCACCAGTCTCATATAATTGCAAGTTTCGTTTGCAAGTGTACAAAATCCCATGCAAGGACTGCACAAA
>NW_025204446.1:4916-9438 GCF_004010195.1 Chiloscyllium plagiosum | reverse complement strand
TCTGACTTTGTCCACCTCAGTGCAACACTGGCACCTCCACACCGTGTAAATATCTTGTAACCAAGATTTGGAGATGCCGGTGTTGGACTGCGGTCGACAAAGTTAAAAATCACACAACACCAGGTTATAGTCCAACAGGTTTATTTGGAAGCACTGCTTTTGGAGCGCTGCTCCTTCATCAGGTGGGTGTGAAGTATAAGATTGTAAGATACAGAATTTATAGCAAAGGTTTATAGTGTGATGTAACTGAAATTACATATTGAAAAAGATCTGGATTGTTTGTTAAGTCTCTCATCCTTTGGAATGACCATGTTGGCTTCAATTCTTTTATATGTAAATCACAAAACATTTTTAAAAAAGTTCCATTCTCAAATGAACTTTAACAATTGGTGTCTGTCAGCCCAGACAATGTATTGAAGGTGTGAGCTCCCCTGGGTGATACTGTCTGTGCCACAACGTTTAGACTGATTCTAATCTTAAAAAATGAATTTATAGAATTTTACATGGATTTTTGAGCAAAGTAAAATGTTACTCTGGAAGTACAAATTCACCCCCACAAACATATATGTGCATGCGTGCATGTGCGCATGTGCATATGTGTGTGGGGCGGGGATGTGGAAGGAGGGGAGGGGGGTGGTTGTGAATGTCTGTGAGGAGTGTGTGCCTGTGTGTGAGTGTAAGTATAAAGTCTGTGAGAGGGTGCATGTGTGAGTGTGGCAGTGTATGTGTGAGCGTATCAGAGAGGGTCTGCATCAGTATGTGTGTGTGTGTATGTGTATAGTGTGATGGGATCACCTGTAGTGTGACATGAACCCAAGATCCCGGATGAGGCCATCCCCATGGGTACCGAACTCTGCTCGGCCACTTTTCGTTGCTGCCAGACCCGATGTCAGCCTTGGAGGATGGTCACCTGAAAGTCCAAGGTTGAATGTCCCAGACTGCTGTATGTGGCAGGTACTCATGCAACTCAGCCAACGTTGTCTATCTCTTTCGCTGCAGGCAAGGATGCCCCGAGGCATGCTACATTGGTAAGACCAAGCAGAAGCTATGGCAACGGATGGATGTGCACTGTACAACAATCAACAGACAGGAGTGCTCCCCCCCGCCCGCCGCCCCCAGTCAGAGAACACTTCAGCAGTCCTGCACACACAGACATACACACAAGTATACAGAGACACACACAAATATACAGAGACACACACATACACAGACACACACACTCCTCCAGACACACATACGGGCGCAGATGCTCTTTCATAAGCTCACAAATACACTCCCACAATCACACATTCACCCTCTTTCAGACTTATACCCCTTTATACTCATACTCACACACATGCGCACATTCTTTCACAGACACTCACAGCCACCTCCCCAACAAACACACACACACACAAACACACACACACATGCACACATACACATATTAGTTTGTGGGGTGAATTTGTACTTGCAGAATTTCATCATACTTTGTTCAAAAAACTGCATGAATCCATGTAAGTTTCTATAGTCATTTTTTAGATTAGGATCAGTCTAAACATTGTGGCACAGACAGTATCACACAGGGGAGCTCACACCTTCAATACATTATCTGGGCTGACAGACACCAATTGTTAAAGTTCACTTGAGAACGTAACTTTTAAAAGAAAATTGTGATTTACATATAAAAGAACTGAAACCAACATGGTCACTCTAACGGACGAGAGACTGAACAAACTATCCTGGTCTTCTTCAATATATAATTTCAGTTACATCACACTATAAACATTTGCCATAAATTCTGTGTCTTACAATCTTATACTCCACAATCACCTGATGAAGGAGCAGCGCTCCGAAAGCTAGTGCTTCAAAATAAACCTGTTGGACTATAACCTGGTGATGTCTGATTTTTAATCTTGTAATCAAAGTTTTCAAATTGAGTGGCAAGGAGACATTTTGATCAGGGTGTCTCTTCCTGGGGAATGTCGAGGACAGACCTGTTAGAGATATGAGTGGAGTCTTTAATTGTTCATTTTATTGTGAAGTTGAAAGGAATGTAACATATTGAAATAAGACATTCTGCACACTGACCTCATCCATTCTGATGTTTGTCCTTTCCTTTGATGCTCAAGGAGATGTCTCACTGGTGAGTGGAACAGAGGGAGATTCAGTTACTTTACCCTGTATCTTCGAGACCAGATCCTACCCTCCCCTGACCACTGTTACCTGGATGAGGAAGGAGCCCTACCAACACATCATTACATTTACAGCCCAATCACAGGGAAATTGGACATCTGTACACGGTGGAAATCGGTACGAGCTCATCGGGAACCCAGAGGAGGGAAATGCCTCGACCAGGATAAACCAGCTGAGAGTGAGGGACCATCACACTTACCTGTGTCTGGTGGAATACAGGTCAAGATTCAATCTTTTGTATCTGATCCAGAAAGAGACTCGGTTGCAGGTACATGGTAAGAAACCGTTACCACATTCTTCAGCCTGTAGAAGGTGCACGGTGAGAGTGGAACAGATTCTGTGAATGCTTTGTGATTTGATTTTCTGGTGAAAGGACATGGAACTAAAACATGAACACTATTTCTCTCCATCGGTATTGTCTGCCCTGCTGAGTGTTTGCAGCATTTTGATGTTTATTTAAAATGTCCAGCATCTGTAGTATTTTAGCTTTTGGTTTCAAATTTAATTTTTTTCAATATTTAATGTTCTGTGATGTGCTGATATTTTTTAGGCGCTTCTGATGTCAGTATTGAAAGACATTGACACACTCAGAATATTTAGTTCAATCTCCAAATGACCCAAAGTTATACTGACATTAAGATCATCTCCTTGAACAGGAAGGTGCTACAGACTAATGTGTCCCTCTTGGATCCAACCTTCATCAGGAACAGTTCCATCAATGCAAGTACATTCCCCCAGTGTCCATCTGACTGTGTGAGGCATCACAGCCACGTGGGACCTATCTTAGCCCTGCATTCACCCTTGTGCTATAACAGGAATTGGTGATGTACTGTTACTGTTACTGTCACTGGGTGACTAATCCAGACACCCAATCCGGGGGCCATGGGTTCAAATCCCACCACAGCAGCAGGTGACTTTTTTAAAAAATCTGGTATTTTAAAAAAAAGCTAACCTAATGGCTGCATTTGACCATTGTTGAAATTTGGAAAAGCTGATCTGATTCAATCGTACATTTTAGGGAATCTGGGGTTTGGTTCAGTTAGCTGGACGGTTGGTTTGCAAAGCAGTGTGATGCCAATAGTGTGGGTTCAATCCCCACATTGGCTCAGGTGACCATGAAGCACCCTCCTTCTCAACTCTCCCCTCACTGAGGTGTGGTGGCCCTCAGGTTAAACCACCACCAATTGTCTCTCTCTCTCAAGAGAAAGCAGCCCATGGTCTGGTAATAATATGGCAACTTGATTTAGAGAATGAAATCTGCCATTCACACTCAGTGTCATGTGTTGCCATCTGCACAATCTTGAGCCCTCTCTCTCCATCAGCACCACCTCACACAGGCTCAGGGCTGCTCATAATTCACCAACTCTGCACAGTCCACTTCTAACTCTGTATTGGGAAAACAAAACACAGACTGGGTGATTACTTTGCAGAACAGAAATGTTCTCCCCACAAAAATGATTCTCAGCATCCAGTTGCCTGCCATTTCCACACACCACTCTTTGGGGACCCAGTGACCTTCTGGACTCAATATTGCGGTGAATAATTTCAGGGCCTCAGCACCTTCTCCTACCTCCTTCCCCCAACCCCCACACACCAGGCCTTGTCATCACATGGGCTGCTACCAAAACAATCCATTGTCAGTGACGAATGGTCCCCATCAGCCGCTGTTCATTCTCCCAGGCTGACCTTTCCCCTTTCGTTTGTCTGTCCAATTGTTTTTGTCTCTGTCTGGGATCCGTTTCCACTGAGTGTTTACTCCTGCCCCCTCACCCCCCTCCCCATCTTCAGCATCTATACCAACCTTTTCCCAGCTACAATCAGTTATAGAGTCATACAGCACAGGAGCAGACCCTTCAGTTCAATGAGTCCACACTGACCATAATCCCATACTAAAGTAGTCCCACCTGCCTTCACGTGGCCCATATCCCTCCAAACATTTCTTTTTCATGAAATTATCTAAATGCCTTTTAAACGCTGTAACTATCCCCAAATCCACCATTTCCTCTGGAAGTTCATTCCACATGTACCACTCTCTGTGTAAAATGAAAACTGCCCCTTACAGGCATAGAGTCATAGAGATGTGCAGCATGGAAACAGACCCTTCGGTCCAACCCGTCCATGCCGACCAGATATCCCAACCCAATCTCGTTCCACCTGCCAGCACCCGGCCCATTTCCCTCCAAACCCTTCCTATTCATATACCCATCCAAATGCCTCTTAAATGTTGCAATTCTAACAACCTCCACCACTTCATCTGGCAGCTCATTCCATACACATACCACCCTCTGTGTGAAAAAGATGCCCCTTAGGTCTGTTTTATATCTTTCCCCTCTCACCCTAAACCTAT
>NW_025204446.1:0-4327 GCF_004010195.1 Chiloscyllium plagiosum | reverse complement strand
CAATTTTGGTATCAACCACAAACTTGCAAAACATGCTTTTTGTGGTCTCATCGAAATTGTTGATATAAATGACTGACAAAAGTGGGCCCAGCCCTGATCCCCGTGGAACCCTGCTGGTCACAGGCCTCCAGAACAAAACCCTCCCTCCACCGTCACTGTCTGTCTTCTGCCTTTCAGCCAATTGTGCATCCACTTGCAAAGCTCACCCTGAATCCCATGGGATCTAACTTCACTAATTAGTCTACCATGCTGAACCTTGTCAAAGGATTTACCAAAGTCTAAGTAAACAATGTTAACCCCTCTGCCCTCATCAATTTTCTTGTTTACTTCTTCAAAAAACTCCATCAAGTTTGTGAGACACGATATCCCTCGCACAAAACCATCCCAAATCATTCCTTGCCTCTCCAAATTCATATAAATCCAAAATTTCGGAACAACTTACTCACCACCGAAGTCAGACTCACAGGTCTGAAGTTCCCAGGCTTCTCCTGACATTCCTTCTTGAACATTAGCCACACTCCAGTCATTCAGCACCTGACTGTTATTTATGGATGATACAAATGTTCCTGCAGGGGGCCCAGCAATTTCCTCATAACTTCTGACAAAGTCCTGGGATTGAGTAGATCACGTCTCAGAGATTTATATTTATATTTTCGAAGACCTCTAACAATTCCTCTTCTGTAATACAAGCTGTTTTCAAAATTTTAATACTGATTTCTCAGAGTTCTCTGGCTTCCACTTCTTTCTCCACAGTAAAAACTGACACAAAATGTTCATTTGATATCTCTCCCATCTCCTGAGGGGTGGCATGATGGCTCAGTGGTTAGCACTGGCACCAGGGACCTGAGTTCAATTCCAGCCTCAGGCAGCTGGAGTTTGCATGTTCTCCCTGTGTGGTGAGGGTTTCCTCCCACAGTCCAAAGATGTGCAGGTTAGGTGAATTGGCCATGCGACGTTGCCCATAGTGTTAGGTGAATTAGTCAGTGGAAATGGGTCTGGGTGGGTTACTCTTTCGAGGGTCGGAATGGGTTTGTTGGGCTGAAGGGCCTTTTATCACATTAGGTTAGATTAGTTACAATGTGAAAACAGGCCCTTCAGCCCAACAAGTCCACACCGACCCGCCGAAGCGCAACCCACCCAGACCCATTCTCGTACATTTACCCCTTCACCTAACACTACGGTCAATTTTAGCTTAGCCAATTCACCAAACCTGCACATTTTGTGGACTATGGGAGGAAACCGGAGCACCCGGAGGAGACCCACGCAGACACGGCGAGAATGTGCAAACTCACACAGACAGTCGCCTGAGGCGTAGAATTGAACCCGGGTCTCTGGCACTGTGAGGGAGCAGTGCTGACCACTGTGCCACCGTGCCGCCCACATTGTAGGGAATCTAAAACACAAAGGCAACCTCTTTGTTTTTTAAGGAGACTTACACTCTATCTCTTGTTGCTGTCTTGGTCTTAATGTACTTATAGAATCCCTTTGGATTATCCTTAACCTTATTTGCCGAGGCTACCCAAATCATTCCTTGCCTCTCCAAATGCATATAAATCCAAAATTTCAGAACAACTTCCTCACCACCGAAGTCAGACTCACAGGTCTGGAGTTCCCAGGCTTCTCCTGACATTCCTTCTTGAACATTCGCCACTCGCCAGTCATTCAGCACCTGACTGTTATTTATGGATGATACAAATGTTCCTGCAGGGGGCCCAGCAATTTCCTCTTAACTTCTGACAAAGTCCTGGGATTGAGTAGATCAGGTCTCAGAGATTTATATTTATATTTTCGAAGACCTCTAACAATTCCTCTTCTGTAATACAAGCTGTTTTCAAAATGTCAATATTTATTTCTCAAAGTTCTCTCGTCTCCACTTCTTTCTCCACATCAAAAACTGACACAAAATATTCATTGGTATCTCTCCCATCTCCTGAGGAGTGGCATGATGGCTCAGTGGTTAGCACTGGCACCAGGGACCTGAGTTCATTCTGATGTTTGTCCTTGCCTCAGCTGCTCAGGGAAATGCCTCAGTGGTGACTGGGACAGAGGGAGATTCAGTTACTTTACCCTGTATCTTCAGGAGCTGGGACTCCCACACCCTGACCACTGTTACCTGGATGAGGAAGGAGCCCTATCAACACGTCATTACATTTAGAGCCCAATCACAGGGAACTTGGACAACTGTACACGGTGGAAATTGGTACGAGCTCAGAGGAGGGAAACGCCTTGACCGGGATAAACCAGCTGAGAGTGAGGGACAATCACACTTACCTGGGTCTAGTGGAATACAGGTCAGAACCTGATTCTCAGTATCTGATCCCGAAGGAAACCCGGCTACTGGTACATGTAAGAAATCATTCTGCAAAAAAGGCAACAACTGATGGTATTATTACTGCACTGTTAATCCAGAGACCCAGGAAATGTTCTGGGGACCAGGGTTCAAATCCCACCTTGGCAGATGGTACAATTTGAAATCAAATAAATTGTCAAAGTTAGAATCTAAAGATAGCTGTGTGACCACTGTTGATTGTTGTAAATCCCCATCTGGATCATTGATGTCCTTTAGGGAAGGAAACTGCCATTCTAACCTGGCCTGGCCTACATGTGACTCCATACCCACAGTAATGTGGCTGGTTCTTAACTATGAGACATGGGCAATAAAGGCTGACTGAGCTAGTCACACCCTCATAACTTAATGACCATGATTAAGGCTTTAGTCTATAAAGGGTCGATAGTGTGGGTGGAACAGATTGTGTGAACTTTTTACAATTTGATTTTCTAGTGAAAGGTCATTGAATTAAAATGTGAAATTGTTTCTCTCCACAGGTATTAGCTGGCCTGCTGACTATTTGATTTTTATTTCAAATTCCCAGCATCTGCAATATTTTGCTTTTGTGTTTGAAATTTGATTTTTTAAATGTTTAGTGTAATTTGATGTGCTGATTCTTTTAGGTTCATTCTGATGTCAGTATTGAAAGACATTGACACACTGAGAACATTCAGTTCAATCTCCAAATGCACAAAGTTAGACTGACACTGAGATCATCTCCGTGAGCAGGAAGGTGCAACAGCCTAATGTGTCCCTCTTGGTTACAATGAAAGTGTTCACACCTTCATCAGGAATAGTTCCATCAATGCTAGTATGTTCCCCCAATGTCCATCTGACTGTGTGAGGAAACACAACAATGTGGAACCAATCCTCGTCCTGCATTCACACATGGGTTATAAAGGAAGGTGGTGGTTTTCTGCTACTGTCACTGGGTGACCAATCCAGACACCCAGATCATGGGTTCAAATCCCACCACAGCACATCTCAGGCCTGGTAATGACATGAGCTGCTTTCACCTATTTCCTGGTCCCCATTATCACATTGTTTTTCTCCCTGGAGGGCCATTCAGTGTCCCTTTGTCTATGTGACTGTCTTTCTCACCTTCTGGGCTCAGTCACCACTCAGCCTCTCACTCATTTCCCCCCACTTCCACCCCGGTCCCACAATCCCCTGTCAACAGTTTACATACCATCTTTCCTTAGCAGCTGTCAGTTCTGATAATGGATCACTGGACTCAAAACTTTCATTCTGAGTTCTGTCCACAGATGGCTGCCAAACCTGCAGAGTTTCTCCAGCAATATTTGTTATTGATTCCTTCATGACAACATCTGGTGTGCCGGAATCCCGAGGTCAGTCACTATTACCAATTCTTCTCTCCCTCAGTCCGGGGGAGCTGGAGCTAAATCTGTCCTTCCCATTATCCAGCTGAGACCGGGCAAGTCAGCACTGGATCCAACAACTGCCCTGTGGAACGATGTAAAATATCCATCTAAACTTCTATTCTGTGTCACAGAATTAAGCAGCTGCCTCCTTCAAGAATTGTCCTGATCTGGAAAGCACTGCCTGACAGGGCGATGGAAACAGATTCAACAGAGGCATCTTTCAGAAACAAGAGATAAGTATTCGGAAAGGAGCACGTTACAGGGTTATAGGGAAGGACAGGGGGAGGGGGATGAACTGGATTGCTCTGTCAAAGAATGCCCAATGTGTACATTTAATCTCACACTCTATAACCTTGCTACAGTGTTCACTGCAGCAACATTGCGATATTACGAACCAATATTGTTCTTGCTGTTTTACAGTGAAGACTCAGCCTGCTCAGTATGTCTCAGTATATTCGCTGGTCATTCCACTGCTCATCCTCCTCCTCCTCATCAACATCATTGTCATCATCTTCATCACCTTCAGGAAGAAAGGAGGTGGGTTCTGTAGAGAATGAGGTTAATAAAACAATATGTTTCTGTGTTTGAAACAGCAATAAACAATGACCCTGGATTA
>NW_025204445.1:7835-9437 GCF_004010195.1 Chiloscyllium plagiosum | reverse complement strand
AATATTACAAGTTCTCTCTTAATAACTTTGCTAAGATATTATACAGAAACCCATCAATTCCTATCTTAAGCTACTCAATGATTGACCTTCTACCGACATACAATCACAGAAGCACAGACTCTGTACTACCAGAAATACAGCACGGTCAACATTAGGCCCACTTTCCGACCAAGACCGTAGCCGTGAATCTTAAAGCATTTGAACTGCACAACCGTGTGGTTTCTAATGGTTTGAGTTTACCATGACAACTCCACTCTCAAGAAGTGCATTCCAGACCCCAACACCCTCTGGTTGAAAAACAATTCTCAAATCTTCACTAAACCGCAGATCCTTCGTTTTAAAAGTGTGGCCCTTTGAGTCAAAGCAACAGCTGCTGTCTATCCACCCTGTCCATGTACCTCGTAATCCTATCTTTCTGAATCACAGAGCTCTCAGCCTTCTCTCCTGCAAACTAAACAACCTGAGGTTATCCAGCCTCTCTCCATAGCTGATATGCTCCATCCCAGGGAACATCCTGGTGAATCTGCTGTGCACCCTCTCCACTACAATCACATCATTCCTGTAAGGTTGTTCCCAGACCTACACACAGTATTCCATCTTGCTCTCACCACAGTTCCGCATAGTTCTTATGATCTATGCCTCGATGAATAAACGATATGTTTACATTCCCCTAGCCTTTCCCAGATTGTGTATTAACCTGTGCAGTCACATTCGGCGATGTCTGGAGAAGCCCCCTCTGAGCTCCCTAGTGTGCAGCCATTCATTGAGTACTCCCCTGACTGGTTCCTTCTTCCAAAGTTGCATCACCTCATATTTATCAGGGTTACATTCCATCTGCCATTGATCCACCCATCTGACCATTCCATCTGTATCTACCCATAACATAAGGCCTTCCTCCTACTGCCAACAATCTGGCCAACCTTTGTATCAAATCCAAACTTATTTATTCCACACCCCACCCCTCGTCCATATTCACAGCTGCATCATTTATCAATACCACAAATAATAAGTTTAAAAATCTGTCAACATCAGTTAAATCACGTGGTTGCACATTTTGATGAAAAAGCTGCGTTTCGAAAACTTGTGCTGCCGAATAAACCTGTTAGACTATAGTCTGGTGTTATGGTCTTTTTAGATTTGTTCACCCCAGCCCAACTCTCGCACCTCCGAATCGCAAATAATAAGGGACCCAGCACTGATGCCCGTGGTACACCATTGGACACTAGCCTCCAGTCACACAAACAGCCTTCTACCACTCCCCTCTTTCTCCTGCTACTAAAGTTGATTTAGATGCAACTTGGCAAGTCACTAATGAGTCCTACGTGTTCACTGGTTATTCTGTTCCGCTTGACACACTTGTAGGTTATCTGGAGATTCTCCATAATCTTGCTCTGCCTTGCCCCGTGTTAGTCAGTCCCCTCCACGCACAGAATTTCCTCCTTATTGCAGTCTTAAATGGTTTGTCCCTTGTCCTGCCATTATTTGCCTTGACTGTGAATTAGACAGCCTGATAAATTTCCTGTTAATTTCCAACTTGCCGTATGTTTTGTGAGTTTTATAAAGTTCACAGTGACCCACCGCTGATACGTTGAAACTCTAGAG
>NW_025204445.1:6019-7404 GCF_004010195.1 Chiloscyllium plagiosum | reverse complement strand
GGAAAATAGAACGCAGTCATCGACAATGCAATCAATACTTCTATTTGTGATTTATTTCTGAAGATTTTGGTATGAAGTACATCTGGTTTGTCAAGCTTAGCAATGCTCAATCCAGCTGCATGTTCAATATTGCCTTGTTACTGATATGAATTGACTTCATGTCTTTACTTCCACAGGTCCTACACAATCACTTCGTATTTCTGGGTGATTTTCTGGATCTTACTCCATTAAGCCAGATGTTAAGTAACTGATCATTTGCTTTGCCATTTCCCTGTTATCCACCATAAACTCGTCTCTCCCAATTGCAAATTTCCACATTTGACTATATTTTTTTTCTTTTCAAATATCGATCATAGATTTTTGCAGTCTTTGTCTTCCTGTTTGTTTGCATGCATGTTCGCTTTTTGATTTCCTTACCAGTTTCATGGCCCTTCTTTTCTGGATTACAATTTTCTGAGAATTCTTAGGATTCCACAATGTCTGGGATTCTTCTGAAGCCACTTCCTGTAATTAATATATTCTTTAATTTGTTATATTAATCATCATTAAGTCACTTATTCATTCTTTAGTGTTTTCACCTGAAATAAGTAGACATATCTTTCAGACTATGCAGTATTTCTATTAATCTCCTGGTCCTGACCAAATATATTCAGGAACACTGCAGGAGGACAGAGAAGTAATAGCGGTGGCCGTGGTTGGTACTTTTGCATCATCGGTAGCCAACGGGTGAGGTCCTGGAGGACTGGAGGATAGCGAATGCTGTGCCTTTATTCAAGAAGAGCTACAAAGAAAAACTTGGGACCTATAGACCAGTAAACCTAACATCTCTGGTAGGTAGATTTCTTGAGAAGATTCTGAGAGAGACGATGTACATGCATTTGGAAAGGCAGGGTGTGATTATGAACAGTCAGCACGTCTTTGTGCATGGGGGATCATGGCTTAAAAATTTGTGAGAGTTCTTTGGTGAAATGACCAGTAACTTTGACAAGGGCATGGCGGTATACGTAGTGTATATGGATTTCAGTAAGGCCTTCAGTAAGGTTCCACATGGTAGGCTGCTCTGGAAGTTTAGATCATATTGTATTGAGGGGGAGCTGGCAAATCAGATTCAAAATTTGCTTGATGGTAGGAAACATAGTGCAATAGTGGAAGCATGCTTGTCGGACTGAAGGCATGTGATAAGTGGAATGCCTCAGAAGTCGGTTCTGGGCACTAATCCAGAAAGACAGGGGAGGTCAGAGCGTCTGCAATGGGATAGAGACAGAGGGAGGGCAGAACGTCTGCAATGGGATAGAGTCAGAGGGAGGGCAGGCGTCTGCATTGGGATACAGGCAGGGGGAGGGCAGGGCGTCTGCAATGGGATACAGACAGGGGAGTGCAGAGCG
>NW_025204445.1:1909-4869 GCF_004010195.1 Chiloscyllium plagiosum | reverse complement strand
AGCGTCTGCAATGGGATACAGACGGGGGAAGGCAGAGAGTCTGCAATGAGATACAGACGGGGGAGGGCATAATGTCTGCAATGGGTTACAGACTGGGGGAGGGCAGAGCTTCTGCAATGGGATACAGACGGGGGAAGGCAGAGCGTCTGCAATGGGATACAGACGGGGAGGGCAGAGCGTCTGCAATGGGATACAGACGGGGGAAGGCAGAGAGTCTGCAATGAGATACAGACGGGGGAGGGCATAATGTCTGCAATGGGTTACAGACTGGGGGAGGGCAGAGCTTCTGCAATGGGATACAGACGGGGGAAGGCAGAGCGTCTTCAATGGGATACAGACGGGGAGGGCAGAGCGTCTGCAATGGGATACAGACAGTGGGAGAGCAGAACGTCTGCAATGGGATACAGACTGGGGGAGTGCACAGCAACAAGCAATGGCATACAGACAGAGGATGGCTGTGAGCAAAGTTACACAGAAAAAAAGCGGTACAATATATATGTGATGGAAATTTTCTGTTTTGGGGAAAAGACAAAACAGCAGAAATTTATTTAAATGCAAGAAGAATGCAGAACTCAGTGTTACAGAGGAATTTGTGTCTCTTAGTACATGAATCACATAAAATTAATCTGAAGAAGTTGCAAATGATTTGGAAAGTAAATGTAGTGATTCTGTTTCGTGCAAGGGGTGCTGGGAATGATCTTAGCGATGTTTTCTGCATCAGTACAGAGCATTGCTGAGATAAAAAACAGAATTGCCATCGAAGCGTTTCAAAGAAGTTTCCATTTACTCAATCTTGGGATGAAGGCATTACGTTATGAAGAATTAACAGTTCGGCCTGAGAATGAGGTATGTTTTATTGACCATATAAGATGTTGAGAAGAGTGTAGTTGGCGAATACCGCATGTATATTTCTTCTTGTGTGAGAGAATAAAACTGGGGAAATACTTTAAGAATAAGACAGGTCCAAAGGAAAGGTCATTGAACAGAAAAATTGAACTGTGAATTATCTTCCTACATGCTAACAGACAGGCTGAACGTTTCCAGCAATTACTTTATATGTTTAAGAATATTCATTTTAACACAGATATTGTGAAGACATGAAAGGCTTATTTTTACATTATTCAAGCACATATTAACACATCTTCAAAACAAGGTGGACCATTTATTGTTCATGAATTGATTCTGCAATAACACACTGACCTGGAGTCGAGAATGTGATGGAGTCATATAGTTCCGACAATGTTCAAGAAGAGCTCACAGAGTCCAGTGTGAGACTGATAACGTTTCTGATTTAACTTTCAGATGGAAAATGTAGCCAATCTGTGGAGGAACATTCTATTGCTCCATTTCTGTTTCCCTGTCGCTCTTCACAGCAATGTGTGGGAGTGAAAAAAAAGTCCAGTCATCTTTCCCACTAATGGAGGATTCCTGATGAGGATTCATTGGAATCTACCCATTGCCTGAAGCAAAACAATTCAACCAAATTCAACTGTTTCAGGAAGAAATCCCATTGTCAGAAGGTTATGCAAGCAGAATAACGACAGAAGTAATTATCTGACTCGATAGTGAGGGGCACAAACAGGAGATTCTGTGGCTGCAAATGGGAATCCGGAATGGTGTGTAGCCTCCCACATGCCAGGGACCAGAATGTCTCAGAGCGGCTGCAGAACGTTCTTACCGTGGGTGGGAATGGGGGTAGGGGGTGGGGGCGGAAGGGGGGAGGAAGCAGCCAGAAGTCATTGTGTGCATTGGTACAAAGGACAGAGTGACACAGATAGAAATAGTGATGACATCCTGCAGAGTTATTGTAGGAGATACAGTAATCAGAAACAGTAAAGTGAAGAGACAGGTCAGGCGAGACAACGACAGGGAGCAAGGAATGTCTGTTGCATTAAATTGCAACTGTTTCAATGCAAGATGGCTGACAGGTAAGGCTAATGAACTCAGAACATGGATCGGTACGTGGGACTGGGATATTATAGCCATTACATATACATGGCTAAGGGAGGGACAGCACTGGCAGCTTAATATACCAGGGTACAGGTACTTTATGCGGGACAAAGATGGTGGAAAGAGGGGATGGGGAGTTTATTTTTGATAAAGGCGAGTATCACAACAGTAATCAGAGATAAAATAACTGATGGATCATCCTGTGAGCACTTGTCTGGGGAGCTAAGAAATAAGAAGAGAATGGTGATAGTATTTGAATTGTACTATAGGCCCCCAAATAGTAAACGAGGAATTAGGAGAACAAAAATATGTAGACAGACTGGGGAGACTTGCAGGGCCAACAGGATTGCATTAGTAGATTTTAATTTTCCTAACATAGACTGGGAAGACATAGAATTAAGGACAGAGATGGGGTGTCTCTATTAAGTGTGTTCAGAATAGTTTCCTCAAGCAGTAAGTAGTGGGTGCAACTCGGGAAGGGACGAAACTTGACCTCCCCGAAGATCTCGGGCAGGACAGGTGACGGAGGTGACGAGGGGTGAGGGGAGCACTCTGGGACCAGTGACCATAGTTCTATTAATTTTTAAATAGTTATGGAGAAGAACAAAACTACTCCACATTTTCAAGTGCAAAATTGGGGCAAGGCGAACGTTGATGGAATTAGACAGGAGCTTGTAGGGGTTGGTTGGAAGAGTTTGTTTGCAGGCGATGGGACCTCCTGCAAGTCGGAGGACTTTAAAAGTGAAATGTCTACAGTTTAAGGTCTATATGTTCCAGTGAGGGTCAAAGGCAAGGTTGGTAGGAAGAGGGGACCTCGGATGTCAGGAGATATTGAGGCTTTGACCAGCAAAATGGAGGTGTGGCTCAGGTCCAGGCAGCTGGATCGAGGGAATACCTGGAGGTGTACAGGGGACACAGTAGTTTACTGAAGAAGGAAATCAGGAGGCACAAGATAGCTTTGGCTGAGAAGATTAGGGTGAATCCAAAGAGGTCCTTTAAGTATATTAAAG
>NW_025204445.1:0-882 GCF_004010195.1 Chiloscyllium plagiosum | reverse complement strand
CTAACACTACGGGCAATTTAGCATAGCCAATTCACCTGACCCTGCACATCTTTGGACTGTGGGAGGAAACCGGAGCACCCGGAGGAAACCCACGCAGACACGGGGAGAACGTGCAAACTCCACACAGTCAGTCGCCTGAGGCGGGAATTGAACCCGGGTCTCAGGCGCTGTGAGGCAGCAGTGCTAACCACTGTGCCACCGTGCCGCCCACTAATGAAATGACCAATAATGTTGATGAGGATAGGGTGGTGGACATAGTCTGTGTGGTTTTCAGTAAGGCCTTTGCAAAGGTTCCTATTGATAGGCTGGTCTGGAATCGCATGGAATACAGAGGGATCTTGCGAATTGGATACACAATTGGCTTCATGGTAGTAAGCAGAGGGTAATAGTGGAAGGATGCTCTTGGACTCGAGGCCTGTGACACATGAAGTGCCTCAGGGGGCGCTGCTGGGCTCATTGCTGTTTGTTATCTGTATCAATGATATTTTTGCGAATGTGCAAGGCATGATTAGGAAACTTAAAGATGACACTAAAATAGGAAATATCATGGACAGTGAGGAAGTATATCAAAATTGCAGCAGGATCAAACTTGAGAAGTGGGCCGAGAAATATTTAGGCAACGTTAGATCAAGGTAGGAGTTTCATGGCGATTGGTAGGACTTTAAGGAGTGTCGTTCAGTAGAGGGACCATGGAGTTTAGGTCCACCATTCTCTGAAAGTGGGGTCACAATTAGACATGGTAGTGAAGAAGGCTTTTGCCACACTAGCATGCATCGGTCAGGACATGGAGGAGAGCAGTTGGGAAGTTATGATGCAGTTATACAGGATGTTGGTGAGGCTGCACTTGTCGTTCAGTTTTAGTCACATTGCGATCGGAAGGAT
>NW_025204444.1:0-9437 GCF_004010195.1 Chiloscyllium plagiosum | reverse complement strand
TATTCTTTATAATATACACAGGGAATGCTATTCTCTACAATAAACACAGGGACTGCTATTCCCTATAACATACATAAAGACTGCTATTCTCTACAATAAACACAGGGACTGCTATTCCCTATAATATACATAGGGACTGCTATTCTCTACAATATAACCAGGGACTGCTATTCTCTATAATACACACTGAGACTGCTGTTCTTTATAATATACACAGGGACTTTTATTCTCTATGATACACACAGGGACTGCTATTCTATATAATACACACTGGGACTGCTGTTCTTTATAATATACACTGGGACTGCTATTCTGTATAATACACACTGGGACTGCTATTCTCTGTAATACACATATGGACTGCTATTCTCTCTAATACACACAGCAACTGCTATTCCCTCTAATACACATAGAGACTGCTATTCCCTATAGTATATACAGAGACTGCTATTATCATCATGTACACAGGGGCTGCTATTCTCTACAATATACACAGGGAATGCTATTCCCTATAATACACACAGGGACTGCTATTATCTACAATATACACAGGGACTGCTATTCCTTATAATACAAATGGACTGCTATTCTCTATAATACACCCAGGGACTGCTATTCTCTATAATACACCCAGGGACTGCTATTCTCAATTCGGAGATGCTGGTGTTGGACTTGGGTGTGCAAAGTTAAAAATCACACAACACCAGGTTATAGTCCAACAGGTTTAATTGGAAGCACACTAGCTATCATCAATCGCCTGATGAAGGAGCGTCGCTCCGAAAGCTAGTCTGCTTCCAATTAAACCTGTTGGACTATAACCTGGTGTTGTGATTTTTAACGCTATTCTCAATAATATACACAGGGACTGCTATTATCTATAATGTACACAGGGACTGCTATTCTCTACAATATACACAGGGACTGCTATTCCCTATGATATACACAGGGACTGCTATTATCTATAATGTACACAGGGACTGCTATTCTCTACAATATACACAGGGACTGCTATTCCCTATAATATACACAGGGATGCTATTCTTTATAATATACATAGGGACTGCTATTCTCTATAATATACACAGGGACTGCTATTCTCTATAATACACACAGCAATTCCTATTCTCTATAATACACACAGCAACTGCTATTCCCTACAGTATACTCAGAGACTGATATTATCTATCATATACACAGGGACTGCTATTCTCTACAATATACATAACGACTGCTATTCTCAATATTATACACAGGGTCGGCTATTCCCGATAATATACACAGGGACTGCTATTCTCTCCAGTATACACAGGGACTGCTATTCTCTATAATATACACAGGGTCTGCTATTCTCTATAATGCACACATGGACTGCTATTCTCTATAATACACAGTGGGACGGCTATTCTCTATAATACACACAGCAACTGCTATTCCCTCTAATATACATAAGAACTGCAGTTCTCTACAATATACACAGGGACTGCTAGTCTCTACAATAGCGACAGAGACTGCTATTCTCTATAATACACACAGGAACTGCAATTCTCAATAATATACACAGGGATGGCTATTCTCTATAATACACACAGGAACTGCTATTCTGTATAATACACACAGGGACGGCTATTCTCTATAATACACACAGCAACTGCTATTCTCTGTAATACACACAGCAATTGCTATTCCCTCTAATATACATAGGAACTGCAATTCTCTACAATGTACACTGGGACTGCTAGTCTCATAAATATACACGGGGCTGCTATTCTTTATAATACACACAGGAACTGCTATTCTCTATAGTACACACAGTGACTGCTTTTGTCCATAATATACACAGGGAATGCTATTCTCTATAATACAAACAGCAACTGCTATTCCATCTAATGTACATAGGAACTGCTATTCTCTATAATACACACAGGGACTGCTATTCTTCATAATATACACAGGACTGCTATTCTCTATAATACACACAGGAACAGCTATTCTCTATAATACAGACAGGGACTGCTATTCTCTACAATAGACACAGGGACTGCTATTCTCTATAATATACACAGGGACTGCTATTCTCTATAATACACACAGCAACTGCTATTCCCTCTAATATACATAGGAACTGCTATTCTCTATAATACACATAGGGGCTGCTATTCTCTATAGTATACACAGGGACTGCTATTCTCTATAATACACAGTGGGACGGCTATTCTCTATAATACACATAGGGGCTGCTATTCTCTATAGTATACACAGGGACTGCTATTCTCTATAATACACAGTGGGACGGCTATTCTCTGTAATACACACAGCAACTGCTATTCCCTCTAATATACATAGGAACTGCAATTCTCTACAATATACACTGGGACTGCTAGTCTCAATAATACACACAAGGGCTGCTATTCTTTATAATACACACAGGGGCTGCTATTCTCTATAATATAAACAGGAACTGCTATTCTCTATAGTACACACAGTGACTGCTTATCTCCATAATATACACAGGGGCTGCTATTCTCTATAATACAAACAGCAACTGCTATTCCCTCTAATGTACAAAGGAACTGCTATTCTCTACAATATACACAGGGACTGCTATTCTCTATAATATACACAGGGGCTGCTATTGTCTATAATGTACGCAGGGACGGCTATTCTCTATAGTATACACAGGGGCTGCTATTGTCTATAATGTACGCAGGGACGGCTATTCTCTATAATACACACAGCACCTGCTATTCCCTCTAATATACATAGGAACTGCTATTCTTTATAATACACACAGGGACTGATATTCTCTACAATATACGCGGGGACTGCTATGCTTTACAATATACATAGGGATTGCTACTCCCTATAATATACACAGGGACTGCTATTCTCTATAATACATATGGGGACTGCTATTCTCTACAATACACACATGGACTGCTATTCCCTATAATATACACATGGACTGCTATTCCCTGTAATACACACATGAACTGCTATTTCCTCTAATGTACAAAGGAACTGCTATTCTCTACAATATACACAGGGACTGCTATTCTCTACAGTACACACAGGGACTGCTATTCTCTACAATACACACAGGGATTGCTATTCTCTACAATAAACACAGGGACTACTATTCTCTACAATATACACAGGGACTGCTATTCTCTATA
This sequence comes from Chiloscyllium plagiosum, assembly GCF_004010195.1. Lineage (NCBI taxonomy): Eukaryota > Metazoa > Chordata > Chondrichthyes > Orectolobiformes > Hemiscylliidae > Chiloscyllium > Chiloscyllium plagiosum. The sequence continues at coordinate 6,264 of NW_025204444.1, read as the reverse complement.
ATACGCACATGGACTGCTATTCTTTATAATACACACATGGACTGCTATTCTCTACGATACACACAGGGACTGCTATTCCCCATAATACACACAGCAACTGCTATTTCCTCTAATGTACAAAGGAACTGCTATTCTCTACAATATACACAGGGACTGCTATTCTCTACAATATACACAGGGACTGCTATTCTTCATAATATACACAGGGGCTGCTATTCTCTACAATATACACAGGGACTGCTATTCTCTACAATACACACAGGGACTGCTATTCTCTATAATACACACATGGACTGCTATTCTCTATAATATACACATGGACTGCTATTCTCTATAATACACACTTGGACTGCTATTCTCTATAATATACACATGGACTGCTATTCTCTATAATATACACATGGACTGCTATTCTCTATAATATACATAGGAACTGCAATTCTCTACAATATACACTGGGACTGCTAGTCTCAATAATACACACAGGGGCTGCTATTCTTTATAATACACACAGGGTTGCTATTCTCTATAGTATACGCAATGACTGCTATTCTCTATAATGCAAACAGCAACTGCTATTCCCTGTAATAAACATAAGAACTGCTATTCTCTACAATATACACAGGGACTGTTTTTCTCTACAATATACACAGGGGCTGCTATTCTCTATAATACAAACAGCAACTGCTATTCCCTCTAATGTACATAGGAACTGCTATTCTCTACAATAGACACAGGAACTGCTATTCTCTATAATACACACAGGGACTGCTATTCTCTATAATACAGTCAGGGGCTGATATTCTCTATAATATTCACAGCGACTGCTATTCTCTATATTACACACAGCAACTGCTATTCCCTCTAATATACATAGGAACTACTACTCTTTATAATACACACAGGGGCTGCTACTCTTTACAATATACACAGGGACTGCTATTCTTTACAATATACACAGGGACTGCTATTCTTTACAATATACATAGGGACTGCTATTCTCTATAAAAAACATAGGGACTGCTATTCTCTATAGTTTACACAGGGACTGCTATTCTCTATAGTATACACAGGGACTGCTATTCTTTATAATACACACAGGGACTGCTATTCTCTATAGTACACACAGTGACTGCTTTTCAGGGCTTCTTCAGGGCTTATGCCCGAAACGTCGATTCTCCTGTTCCCTGGATGCTGCCTGACCTGCTGCGCTTTTCCAGCAACACATTTACAGCTCTGATCTCCAGCATCTGCAGTCCTCACTTTCTCCATAGGGACTGGCGTTCTCTATAATATACACAGGGACTGCTATTCTCTATAGTATACACAGAGACTGCTATTCTCTATAGTATACACAGAGACTGCTATTCTCTACAATACACACAGGGACTGCTATTCTCTACAATACACACAGGGACTGGTATTCTCTATACTATACACAGGGACTGCTATTCTCTACAATACACACAGGCTCTGCTATTTTCTATAGTATACACAGGGACTGGCGTTCTCTATAATATACACAGGGACTGCTATTCTCTATAATATACACAGGTACTGCTATCCTCTATAATACACACAGCGACTGCTATTCCCTCTGCTACTTTTGATAATATTATATATCACAATGTACACACAAGATGCTAATCTCCTTGTAAAACACAGCAGCTCTGATTCTCTAAAATATACACCACAGTTATTATTCTCCATAATATAAACTGGGACAGGTATTCTCTATAACATACACACTGCTGCAGTACTCCAGAACGTGTACAGGGGCTGCTGTTGTCTATAATATAAACAGGGTTTACTGTTTTCTGTGATATGTTCAAGGTTGCAATTCTCTGTAATAAACACATGGTTTGCTGTTTTCTAGAATATACATACGGGCAGCTCTCCTCTACAGTATACATAGCGATTGCTATTCTCTGTTCTGTGCACAGACGATGCTATTCTCTCTCATATACATAGTGGATGTATATGTTATATGTTCTCTATGTTATACATAGGGGATGCTGTTCAACATAATATAGACAGAGGATGCTGTTCTCTACAAAATACATTGTCGCTTGCAGTTGGCACAGCTGTTGCAGTTCTCTGCTATTTATTTCCAAGTCAGGATAGTGAGTGTCCTGGAGGGAAACTTGCAGAGGGGTGAGTTTGCCATATAACAGCTGGCGTTGTCCTTTCAGATTGTAGAAGTTGGGGCTTTGGAAGGCACTGTCAGAGAAACCTTAGTTACTGCAGTGCGCCTTTAAGATGGTGCACACTGCTGCTACTGAACACAGTGAGTCTAATTCAGACTTTATTGTTTCCCTCCGACACTGAAAACACTATATTATTCTCCGGTAACTGTCTCTCCCAATATTCTGTGCAACTTGGCACACCTTCCTTGGTGTTAGCTTCTTGTTCTCTCTTCTTGTCAACTTAATTTAAACCTTTTCCAACAGTGCGATTCTATCTCCCAGGGAGGAGTTGGGTCCCCAGGATGCTGAAGATAGTGAGAAACTAATTTCTTCAGTAGCAGAATTTAGAAATGGGGGCGCAATCAGAAATTATTTTGTGATATAATTCAGGACAAATTCTTGAGAAGACCATGACAAAAAAACCAGGAGATGAGGACTGGTACTCGCTGTTATTGAAAAGTGAACATTTTGAGATTTTGGGTGGATAAGGATATCAATAGATTTAATTCCAAAGAAAGAAGGGCTGAGAGTCGCAGGTTAGTGAAGATATCTCTCCCTGAGAGAGGGACTGAGAGACACCAGTCAGTGTACAACTCTCTCCCTGAGAGAGGGACTGAGAGACACAAGTCAGTGTACAGCTCTCTCCCTGAGAGAGGGACTGAGAGATACCAGTCAGTGTACATCTCTCTGCCTGAGAGAGGGACTGAGAGACACCAGTCAGTGTACAGCTCTCTCCCTGAGAGAGGGACTGAGAGACACCAGTCAGTGTACAGCTCTCTCCCTGAGAGAGGGACTGAGAGACACCAGTCAGTGTACAGCTCTCTCCCTGAGAGAGGGACTGAGAGACACCAGTCAGTGTACATCTCTCTCCCTGAGAGAGGGACTGAGAGACACCAGCGAGAATACATCTCTCTCCCTGAGAGAGGGACTGAGAGACACCAGTCAGTGTACAGCTCTCTCCCTGAGAGAGGGATTGAGAGACACAAGTCAGTGTACAGCTTTCTCCCTGAGAGAGGGACTGAGAGACACCAGTCAGTGTACAGCTCTCTCCCTGAGAGAGGGACTGAGAGACACCAGCGAGAATACAACTCTCTCCCTGAGAGAGGGACTGAGAGACACCAGTCAGTGTGCAGCTCTCTCCCTGAGAGAGGGATTGAGAGACACAAGTCAGTGTACAGCTCTCTCCCTGAGAGAGGGATTGAGAGACACCAGTCAGTGTGCAGCTCTCTCCCTGAGAGAGGGACTGAGAGACACAAGTCAGTGTACAGCTCTCTCCCTGAGAGAGGGACTGAGAGACACCAGCGAGAATACAACTCTCTCCCTGAGAGAGGGACTGAGAGACACCAGTCAGTGTGAAGCTCTCTCCCTGAGAGAGGGATTGAGAGACACAAGTCAGTGTACAGCTCTCTCCCTGAGAGAGGGACTGAGAGACACCAGTCAGTGTACAACTCTCTCCCTGACAGAGGAACTGAGAGACACCAGTCAGTGTACATCTCTCTCCCTGAGAGAGGGACTAAGAGACACCAGTCAGTGTACAGCTCTCTCTCTGAGAGAGGGACTGAGAGACACTAGCCAGAGTACATCTCTCTCCCTGAGAGAAGGACAGAGAGACACCAGCCAGAATACATCTCTCTCCCTGAGAGAGGGACTGAGAGACACCAGCCAGAGTACATCTCTCTCCCTGAGAGAGGGACTGAGAGACACCAGTCAGTGTACAGCTTTCTCCTTGAGAGAGGGACTGAGAGACACCAGTCAGTGTACAACTCTTTCCCTGAGAGAGGGACTGAGAGACACAAGTTAGTATACACATCTCTCCCTGAAAGAGGGACAGAGAGACACCAGTCAGTGTACAGCTCTCTGCCTGATAGAGGGACTAACCAGTGTATAGATAGCTGCCTGAGAGACACCAGTAAGTGTGTAGCTCTCTCCCTGAGAGAGAGACTAACCAGTGTATAGATACGTGCCTTAGAGACACCAGTCAGTGTACAGTTCTGTTCCTGAGAGATAGAGATAGAGAGATAGACATAGAGAGAGAGAGAGAGAGAGAGAGACTAACCAGTGTATAGATAGCAGCCTTAGAGACACCAGTCAGTGTACAGCTCCCTCCCTGAGAGAGGGACAGAGAGACACCAGTCAGTGTACAACTCTCTCCCTGGGAGAGAATGGAGAGGGTTGGTGATTGAGAGAGGGATCTGAAGTGAAGTGGTCGAAATGGATCTGATTTTACAGCTGTGTCCACACAGTCAGGGAGTAATTCTTCAAAGACTGATGGTGCAGAGAATAAGCTGCTGCAGTTTGTATTGATGCAATGATATTCATTCATTCAATTTCTCATAATCCCTTGGCTACAAACCTCATGCAGGATTCAATCAGTTTCATGATCTAAAGGACAAAATTGAAAAAAAAAGCCAAGATTGAAACTTTCACACAGATGAATACCATTCTGCGAAAGCCCTGTTAACAAAGGCTGGGCCAGGAATTCCCACAAAGTGCAGAGTCCAATTCCAAATGTGGAATTCTGGGCAGACATTTACACTGGCTTTACAAACATTTAAAAACTTAAAGCTGACCAAGATCTGTGATCAACAAAGACAGTACAGAGTGACACCGAGAGCACACACAACACAAGGACACACACATCACAGTGAGACCCACATCACAGAGACACCCACATCACAGTGTGAACCACATCACAGTGAGACCCACATCACAGAGACACCCACATCACAGAGACACCCACATCACAGTGAGACCAACATCACAGAGACACCCACATCACAGTGACACCCACATCACAGTGACACCCACGTCACAGAGTGACCCACATCACAGTGAGACCCAAATCACAGTGACACCCACATCACAGTGAGACCCACATCACAGAGACACCCACATCACGGAGACACCCACATCACAGTGACACCCACATCACAGAGACACTCACATCACAGTGAGACCCTCATCACAGTGAGACCCACATCACAGTGAGACCCACATCACAGAGTGACCCACATCACAGTGAGACCAACATCACAGTGAGACCCACATCACAGAGACACCCACATCACAGTGAATCCCACATCACAGTGACACCCACATCACAGAGGCACCCACATCACAGTGAGTCCCACATCACAGAGACGCCCACATCACAGAGAGACCCACATCACAGTGAGAACCACATCACAGAGACACCCACAACACAGTGAGACCGACATCACAGAGACACACACATCACATTGAGACCCTCATCACAGTGAGACCCACATCACAGTGAGAACCACATCACAGAGACACACACATCACAGTGAGTCCCACATCACAGTGAGACCCACATCATAGAGATACCCACATCACAGAGGCACCCACATCACAGTGAGACCCACATCAAAGTGAGACCCAGATCACAGTGAGAACCAGATCACAGAGAGACCCACATCACAGAGACACCCACATCACAGTGAGACCCACATCACAATGACACCCACATCACAGAGACACCCACATCACAGAGACACCCAATTCACAGCGAGACCCACATCACAGTGAGACCCACATCACAGTGTGTCCCACATCACAGTGAGACCCACATCACAGTGTGTCCCACATCACAGTGAGACCCACATCACAGAGACACTCACATCACAGAGACACCCGCATCACAGTGACACCCACATCGCAGTGAAACCCACATCATAGAGACACCCACATCACAGTTCGACTCACATCACAGTGAGACCCACATCACAGTTAGACTCACATCACAGTGAGTCCCACATCACAGAGACACCCGCATCACGGTGACACCCACATCACAGTGAGACCCACATCACAGTGAGACCCACATCACAGTGAGACTCACATCACAGTGAGACCTACATCACTGTGAGACCTACATCACAGAGACACGCACATCACAGTGATACCCACATCACAGTGACACCCACATCACAGTGACACCCACATCACAGTGAGACTCACATCACAGGGACACCCACATCACAGGGACACCCACATCACAGAGACACCCACATCACAGTGAGGACCACATCACAGTGACACCCACATCACAGTGAGA
>NW_025204443.1:8671-9437 GCF_004010195.1 Chiloscyllium plagiosum | reverse complement strand
ATGTGCAAAATTGACTAGGTATCTTCTGTATGTAAAACTCTGGACAAAGACGATAATGTCAATTTCCGCCACATCAGTCTCCTCTCAATCATCAGTACAGTGATGAAAGATGTCAACAACACCGCTATTGCGCAGCACCTGTTCAAAAATAACCTGCTTAGGGACGCGAATTTCGGCCACTCAGCTTCTGACCTCATTTCTGTCTTCAGTTGAGTCTGAACCAAAGTGCCAAATTCCTGAGATAAAGGGACGGTAACAGATCTTGTCATCAACGTCCCATTACTTAGGTATGACATCAAGAAACTCTAACAAGACTGGAATCAGTGGGAACATGGGACAAACTCTCCCTTTGTTGGGTAATAACGGACAGATAGGAATATGGTTGTGGTTACACTCCAGTTGTGGTTGAACCAATGCAAGTACCTCCTTGCTCTTATAATCTATGCTAAGAATGAGAAAAGCAGGTGGCTGATATGCCTCTGTTCGTCTCTGCAACAAGTGTCCTGCCAATCATTAAGTACGACCCCATTTAGTTTCTTTCTTTCAAAGTGCATCACCTTGCAATGCTCATCTGACCAACCCATTTATATCTTCCTGTAACCTACATTCATCTTCTTCGCTATTAACAACACTACTAATTTTGGTGTTGTCTGCAAATTGGCTTTATATTCGCCCCAAACCCCACCCCACCCCACCACAAAATATTTGCATCAAAATAATTTATGCATGTAACAGCAAAAAAGTCCCAAATCTGATGCTTGTGGGA
>NW_025204443.1:0-8382 GCF_004010195.1 Chiloscyllium plagiosum | reverse complement strand
AAAAAGCAAAATGCAGCACCAAAACTGAATTGACACATCAGATCATTCTCAGTACAGTCATATGTAGGACCGACATAGTAAGGATGGCACATTTCCTTCCTTTGAACGATATTAATGATTGTTTTCAGCAATCAATAACGGTTTCATAGTCATCAATTGATTCTTAATTTCATATTTTTTTTTTGAGGTCAAGTTTCACTATCTGCTGTGATGGGATTCAAACCTGGATCGGCAGAACGTCCGTTGAATTTCTGGATTTGTAGTTCAGCGAAAGTATCATTACATCATCACCTTGCATGTCTGAATATTAAACAGAAACAGTTTGTCCCTATCTGTTCCGTCCAAACCACTTAGGATTTTTAAAATTCAATAAAATCTCCTCGCAGTATTCCTCTCCCAAAGGAGAATAGTCCCAACTTGTTCAGACGACCCGTATAACTGAAGTTTCTTACACCTGGAATCAATGTATTAATTTGCTTTTGCATTCTCCCCGATATATTTGCATCTTTCATGTAAAGTGGTATTGGCAACTGTGTACAATACTCCAGCGGAGGCACTGGTGAAGGTTATCTGTCTTCAGTGTAACAAGCACTCCATGTTAGAAATGGATTTGCTGGAGAATCTCGGAAGGTCTGGCAACATCTCTGGGGAGAGAAACAGAGTTAAAATCTTGAGGCCAGTTTGACTCTCCTCCTTGCATCCAAATTCTGTATGAGAAGTGATATTGCTCTCTCTACGCAGATGCAGCCAGCCAAGCAGAATTTCTCCAGAGGTTTCCGTTTTCATTTCAGTTTTCCATGACCCATTTTACTTTTCCTTAATCCCAGCACATATTTTAGCCCAAATACGATGCACTTCAATCTTATGCACTGACGTTTTATGCCATACCTTATCAAAAGTCTACTGGGAAATCAAATAGGTTACACTCACCGTACCTCCTTTATGAATACAATATCATCAAAGAACTCTGGAAAATTGGTCAAAAATGAATTAATGTTCATTTGCTATAACAATGAAGCAGACCAAAACTATAAATGGAGATTACCTATTCGAATGTAGGAATGGGCATTCGTGTGGATCTGGGACATTCAGTGAAGCTCCTTTGGGAGTATTGTGCAAATGGCCCACCCAGCAGAAATGCTTGAATTTTGTCCAGAAATTATCAATTAAAATTTGAAATAAAATGATCAATGACTACTTTCAATGTGATCAAATTTCAATGGATATTGAGTGAACCTTTACACAGTCATGCAAATTCTAGTTAAACATCAGGTAAAGGTGAGGACTGCAGATGCTGACATCAGAGTCCAGATTAGAGTGGAGCTGGAAATACAGAGCAGGTCAGGCAGCATACGAGGAGCAGAAAACCGACGTTTCCGGCAAAAGCCCTTCATTCCCGACTCCTGTTATACATCAACAGACTTAAAGAAGCGCAATTAAAAATTTATTAGATGAATAAAATGAACCTGCTGCCATCACCCAATTCAAACATGAATAGGACCAGATTATAAACAAGCTTATAGAAACACACGATGAATGATAACACAAACAGAAAACAGCTTGGCGATAACACATGGACACAATGCACAGTAATATTAAATATTAAATACGTAAACATTAACAAACTCACACGAACACACTGCACACATTGACACTGGCTGAAACATTAAAAGATACATAGAAGCAAACTGACCTGAACTTATCATGTGCATCAATCCTGATGTCATATCCAAATATTTACACTGTTGGGCTGTCTTGCTTTTTGCGCTTTCTCACTTGGCTATCCTGAAATACTAACTGGTAGTGGTGTACACTGGAAACCTAGCATCACCTGACAACGCAGCATCTGATAAAGAACTTACCAGTTAAACAACAATGCCCACTGCTTGCGACAGCCTTGTTATTTGAAGAGACTATCAAAGCAATCCAGGGCCCTGTTTGAGCAATGCCTGTCCACATGTTCAACTGCCGGCCATCAGGAATGTGCTCCTCCTTGCAGGTAACATCAACAGAACCAAGTTGTACAAGGAGGCGACAGCAAATGAGGTGAGTAATGCTCATGGGCCTCGTCTCGCTCCCTTGTAGGAAGTGGATCAATGACCTATCAGTTTGTGTGTCATGCACATTTGGTAGTTCGCAGCTATCCCCGAAACACACAATTTGCATTAGCATCAGACAGCCAAAATAGCGGTAAGCTTGCATTGCATGTAAGACTGGATGAAACGTGTGAGTAAGAGGCTTTTATGTGTCATGGGGATCCCTGCAGACAAAGAGAGAAAGGCACAATTTCGGACGCCATTAACCGCACACTTGACAACACAGGACAAGCAGATAAACAGTGCCAGGGCAAGAAGACATTCCTGAAGTTAGGTACGTCTTAAACGCTGAGGAGGAACTAATGGATATTGTTGGCGAGGGTGGAGAATGACATCTGGCAGATGATGAGACTGGACCAGCGAAGAGTGAGGAAGAAAGTTGTCACTGGAAGACACAGGTTCAGAAACAGGCCAATCAATCAATTGTTTTATGCTTTTCCATTTAATTAGATGATCGTTTCCAATCATTCTCAACTTTACTTTCCTGCCTTTTCAACATAATCTTAAAATTTACAATGTTATGCTCATTGTTATTAAGGGGAATCTTTCAGTGTTAGATCATTTCTTAAACATGCCTTATTATGTATCACCAGATCGGACCCAATGTGATCCCTGGTTGGAACCATAACATGCTCTTCTCAGAAACTGTTGAAAATATACTCTATGAATTTTCCTTTAAGACTATGTCAGGCAATCTGAACTTCCTAACCCACATGAATATTAAAGTTACCCAGACGTGTTTTGCATGCCTGCAGTATCTACCGACTTAACTCTCCTCGACCATATAATTACGGTAATGGGAACTTGACATCACTACTGGCAGTGTCCTCATCCCCTTGTTATTCCTTATTTCTACCCATATGGCTTCTGTATATTCACATCCATGATCCTTTCATGCTTTCTACCTCATCCATACTATGCTACAATACAACCCCACCAAACTTTTCTTCGTACTTTTTCGTTCCTAAAAGTCAAAGGACAAAATCAATTTGCCAGTCTTGAGCTTCTTGTCCCTGTTATAAAGGCTATAAAGTCAATCTGTTAACCTGTGTCGTTGGATCATCCATTTTGCTCTGAATACTGCTCATATTCAAGGAAAGAACTATTAATGTTGCCTTCTTAACATTTCTTTCCCATGTTATCCCTTGGACTTTTGCATACTCTGTCCCTTCTTGTCCCACTCGAAGTTCTTTTTGTCTGTTCGCAAATATTTTATTGTGATTGATTGCTTTTCAAATAAATATTCAACATTTCTGGCATCGTTTGTTTGCCCCTTCAGCTTTGGTGTTATTGAAAACATTAAAATGAACAGTTACGCTGTCCCAACTCTGCACATTCCTGAAGCAGGGCGACAAGTAACCATCCATGATCGAGTTTTTGTTTTCATCTAAAGGGCTGAACCTCTTCTCATACATCGCCATTACCCCCTTTCCGGTAATGTACTGACGTCCATTCGCTGTGTAAACCTGCAAGTGTCTCTTTCAAGTGCTCCCTTTCTTTCAGTTTCTACAGACTGTAGGGTGTTGATTAATTTAGAAGTGCATAACTTGGGTGAAGGCAAATTTCAATATAATTAGAGGATCTGACAAACAGACTGGCAGCAGCTGCTTGCCGTAAGTCTACATTTGCGAAGCCTTAATCATTTAAAAGTAGGCAAAAGTGAGCACTGCAAAAATTGGAGATCAGAGTAGAAGATTGTGGCGCTGGAAAAGCACAGACGGTGAGGCAGCCTCCGAGTAGCAGGATAATCGATGTTTTCAGCTACAGCTCTTCCTGCTGAAGAACTAACATGCCAAACTTCGATTGTCCTGCTCCTCAGATGCTGCCTGTGCTTTTCCAGCAATACAATCTCTTAGGAGTACTATCGTGACAATTTAGGGCATATTTCTTTCTCTGAATGAAGGTCAAGGTCTACAAACACAGGTTGTCCTGGATATCAAGAAATTCTGAGACGAGTGTGTGGTGCTGGGAAAGCACTGCAGGTCACGCAGCAGACAGAAGCAGGAGAATCAATGGTTCGCGTGAATGCCCTTAAACAGGAAAGACGCTTCTGGGCTGGGTGTCTTAGTGATAAATGGAAGGTGAAGGGGTGCGATTGAGGAGAAGGTCGCTTAGACTGCAATGGACAGATGAAGGTGTGGGAGGAGGTGTGAGGTGATAGAGGAGAGTGGAGTGGATAGATGGGAAAGATGATGAACAGGTCAAGAGGACGATACTGAATTGGAAGTTTGGGACTGGGAGAAAGTGAGGGGGTAGTGGAAATGAGGAAACTGGTGATATCCACATTAATTCCGTGTGGTTGCAGGGTCCCAAGGCAGAAGGTGCGATGTTCCTCTGCCGTTTACACCACCTAAAACAGACCACACGATAATGGATATATTTGCCTGTCCACGCCTATCAGTTTCGGAGAGACCATACCCTCCACGAATCCCTTGTCAGATTCGTCCCTTACCAGCCCAGACCCCACTCCAAAGACCTTTCCCTGCCACCAGAAAAGGACAAAATCTGCGCCCACACCTCTCCCCTCACGCCCGTCCAAGGCCCCAAAGGATCCCACCACATCTGAAACAATTTTACTTGCATTTCCACCAATGTTATTTACTGTTGCATCCGATATATTCTTTTCTGCATCATGGAGACAGGATATGAAATTGCGAAAGATTTCAGAGAATATCTTTGGGGTATCCACACCAACCAGACAGACAGACAGGTGGCTGAATACTTTAACTCTTCCTTCCACTCATGGCTGGAGCATGATCACTTCAATCATTTACTTCAGACAATTTGCCGACAGCGCAAAGTTACTGATCATGTCATGCAGAAAATGTATGTGTCATTTTCAATTATTTCTAAAATAGTCAATATGGTCGTTGATGTTCCTGGAAAGAGATCATTTGGAAATCCATTCCTTTTCTCTTTATCCCTGGACTAATCTTTGCGTATTGACAATCGTCGATTTTGCATCTAAATAATGCTATCATTTCTCAGCTCAAAGTAGCTTTTATTCCATTCCCTTAACATAAAGTGCATTTTTCTCTGCAGATTACATGTTTTATTAGTTACTAATTTTGTTGAATAGAGCGTGGTATTCGTTTAGGTATGCATAATGACAATTGGAAGGGGGAATCTATCACTTTCAAGACTATTCATCGGCGATGTTAATCCAGTGCAAACCGACTATGGCCTCTCGTGGTCATGTGTTCCTTCAAAGATCTGATTCTTGCAAAATGCTGCATAAATGTCACCAGCCATGGAGTAATACCATGCCTACCCACCATATGTTATGAGGTGTTTCTGTCACTGAACATTTGCACAGAGGCACAGTCACTCATGAGATCGGATAAGAAAATCAGGTCTCCATCTAAATCATTGCATTCTCTGACTGTTCACTCCATACCACTCTGTTCCTTTAATGTTTTGTGAATATACTATTTGACGAAAGGTTACATTTTCCATCGTGGTGGGAATTTCTTTTTCTTTTAATTCTTAAATGAGATGAATGCCATTACTATAATGATGAAATTCCATTTATTATTACCTTTTTCTTCAATCGCGTCCAGAACTGTAAAATTAAACTCGTCCATTTCTGCAATGTCTACTTCTGGCGCACCATAGCTTCTGCTTGATGGACCTCCTTAACTTCCGTGCAAATATCAGGTTCTCTGTCCCAGTTTCGTACCTTAGTTCACAATGTGCTTTCATGCTGGAGAAATTCTGTCCCTGCATCTCTATTCTTCTTTTGCCTTCACTATCAAAACGTTACATTCTAACGACACAAATGTATCTATTTTTTCCAGTTTGATAATATCTGCTTCGACCATTACTTCTCCAGTTTCTTCTCAAACATTCCTGCAAACTATTTGCATGTGCCTGTCTGTGTGTGTATATCAGTTTTGTATTCATGCAAAACAACCATTTTCCATATTCATATTATTCTTGCCCCTAAATTTTGAAGGGCTTTCCTTATTCTTGATAGACTTGTTTCTCATAAACTATTCTCAGGTCAAAACAACCTTCCTATGCAAGATTTCCTGAACATTCACAGGTCGTGCAGATTTCGTAATTTGCAACATCTATTTTCGGACATTCCATCAGATATTTCGATGAAGAATTGATGCCTCCCAGGTGCCAGGATCCGGGACGTCGCCAATCAGGTTTACAGGATTCTGAAGGGGGAGGGTGATCGGCCTGAATTCGTGGTGCACATTCGCACCAATGATCGAGCCAGGAAAGGGACTGAGGATCTGAAAAGTGACTACAGAGAGCAAGTTGGGAAGTTGAAATCAGGACGAGTCGAGTCGTGATGTCAGGGTTGCGACGGGTGCCATGAGACATTGAGGTGAGGAACAGTCAGCGAGTGCAGCATAACACGTGGCTGCGAGGCTGATGCAGGAGGGAATGCTTCAGATATTTGGACAATTGGGATGTCTTCGGGGTCGGTGGGACCTGTGCATGAAGAACGGTTTGCATCTGAACTGGAGGGGCACAAAAGTCCTGGGTGGGAGATTTGTTCGTGTGGTTCAGGAATATTTAAATTAGTTTAACAGGGTAGTCTGAATTAGACGAACATTCCTGAGAGTTGTGTAGTTGCAGATGGGACAGTGACAGGATGCAGTGACTCTATCAGGAACGTTTTTCACGTGATGAGACAAAGGGATTGGTTAAAGTGTTTCTGCTTTAACGCAAGAAGTGTCGGAAATAAGAACGATGAACTTAGAGCATGAATCAATACTTAGCACTTTGATGTCGTGGCAATAATGGAGACGTGGGTTTTCCAAGGGGAAGAAATAATTGCGAGATAACTACGAGGAGAGAGGCCATTTTGGACTTGGTGCTCGGCAATGAGCCATTACAGGTGTCAGATCTCGAGGTGAGAGAACATTCTGGTGACAGTGACTACAATGCCTTACATTTAGCATAGCTTTGGAGAGGGAGAGGATCAGTTACCAAGGGAAGATATTTAATTGCGGAAAAGGGAATTATAACGCAACAAGATTGGGAGCAATTATTCCACAGAAAGGGCAAAACTGACATGCGGACATTGTTTAAGGGGCAGTTGTTGCAAGTGATGCACAATTTTGTTCCTCTGAGACAGGTAAGAAGGTATAAGATTAAGGTGCCTTGGATGGCGAGAACAGAGTATTTTGTCGTCAGAATGAAGAAGACAGATTACATAGCTGAAGGAAGCAAGGATCTAGCACAGCTTTAGAGGATTACATGCTTGCACGGAAGGAGCTCAGAAATGGACTGGCGAGAGCGAGGATGGGGCAGGAAAAAGGCTTGGAAGGAATTATAGGGAGAACGCAAAGGCCTTTTACTCATACGTGAGGAATAAGAGACTGATGAGGGAGAAGGTAGGGCTGCTCAGGGATAGCGTAGGAAATTTGTACGTGGAGTCTGAGCAGATAGGGGAATCCCAAAATGAGTTTTTTTTTAATGTTCGGTTTTCACTGAGGAAAGGGACCTTGTTGTGAATGAGAACTTTTAGGAGCAGGAAAACAGATTTGAACAGATCAAGATTGACGAAGTTGATATGCTGGAACCTTTGGCAAACATTAAGATTATTAAGTCCCCAGGCTGCTCAGGGAAGCAAGAAATGTGGCTGCGAAGCCTTTGCAAAGATCTTTGCTTCCTCACTCTCCACAGGAGTCGTACCAGAGGATTGGAGGGAGGGGAATGTTGTTCCTCTTTTCAAGAAGGGGAATCGGGAAATCCCTGGCAACGACAGACCAGTCAGTCTTACACCTGTTGTTAGCAAGGTTTTGGAAAGAGTTCTGAGGAATAGGATTTATGATTATTTGGAAGAGCACAGTGAAATTAAAGGCAGTCAGCATGGCTTTGTGCAGTGCAGGTCATGCCTCACAAATCTTATTGAGTTCTTTGAGAAAGTGCCGAGACAGGTCGATGAAGGTCGAACATTGTATGTGGTGTATGTGGGCTTCAGCAAAGCATTTGATAAGGTTCCCCATGGTAGGGTTATTCATAAAGTCAGGATGTACGGGTTACACAGAGATTGTGATGTCTGGATGCAGAAATCGTTGGTTGACAGAAGGCAGACAGTGGTTGGATGTAGAAAGTATTCTCACTGGAGGTCAGTGGTGAATGTTGTCCAGTAGGGATCTGTTCTTGGGTCTCTGTTCTTTGTAGTTTTTATAATTGACTTGGATGAGGATGTTGAGGGGAGAGGTAGTAAATTTGCCAGTGACAAAAAGGTTGGAGGTGCCGTTGATAGTATCAAGGTCTGTTGCAGGTAGCAAAGCTTGGCTAAGATATGGCAGATGGAGTT
>NW_025204442.1:9134-9436 GCF_004010195.1 Chiloscyllium plagiosum | reverse complement strand
TTTGCTCAAAAACTGCATACATTCCTGTAGAACGCTGAGCTCAAAAACTGCATGAATTTATGTAAAACTCTGTTATCTCACTTTTTAGATTAGAATCAATCTAAACATCAGGTCATAGACAGAGAACACAGGGGGCTAACACCTTTAACATATTGTCCAGCTATCACCATTGTTAACAGCTAACCCGAGAATGCAACTTTAAACAAAAAGGGTTTTGTGATTTACACATGAAAGAAGTGAAACTATCACTGTATTCTAACAGATGAAAGGCTTAACAAACAATCAATTCTTCAATGTATAAT
>NW_025204442.1:3139-8093 GCF_004010195.1 Chiloscyllium plagiosum | reverse complement strand
CCTGTCTACCAATGATGCAACTTTCAAAGAATTATGTACCTGATTTGGAGATGCTGGTGTTGGACTGAGGTGTACAAAGTTAAAATTCACGCAACACCAGGTGATACTCCCAACAGGCTCATTTGCAAGCACAGCTTTTGGAGCATCAGGTGGTTGTGTCTTATGATCCTGCTCCACAAACACCCAATGAAGAAGCTCGTGCTGCCAACCTGATGATGTGTGAATTTTAACTTTATGTACCTGAACTCCCCCACCCCACCCCATGTCTCTGTTCTACAAGGCGAAGCAGGGCCCTACCATTAACTGTACAAGTCCTGTCCATCCTTGTTTTAGTAGAATGCAACTCCTTGCCTCCATCTGTTACTCTCTCAGACACACTCAATACTCTCACCGTCTCACAGGCTTATACTCCATCAAACACACACTTCATTAGCATGCATGCATAAACTCGCAAGCACA
This sequence comes from Chiloscyllium plagiosum, assembly GCF_004010195.1. Lineage (NCBI taxonomy): Eukaryota > Metazoa > Chordata > Chondrichthyes > Orectolobiformes > Hemiscylliidae > Chiloscyllium > Chiloscyllium plagiosum. The sequence continues at coordinate 7,634 of NW_025204442.1, read as the reverse complement.
CACAAGTCTCTGGAGTGAATTTGCATTTGCAGAATTATATTTGCAGATATATTCAATTTTGCTCAAAAAGCACACAAACTGCAGGTAGTCAATCCATGTGATATTTTATAAATTCCTACTTTGGTTAATAGAACCAGTCTGATTCAAGATTGGGATATAGACTCGAACCTCACACCTTTTTTGGAGGATCTGAGCTGAGATGTCACCTATTTTTATAAAACCTTAAACCATCTCGAGAAGGTGAATTAAAAATAGCTCAGGGGTTTACATATTAACGAACTGAAACCTGCAACCCATGGTAAAAGATGAAAGACTAATCCACAATCTAGATTTGTACAATATATCCTATCAGTTGTATGACACTGAGCTTTTGTTCTAAATTCTGTGTCTTATGATCCTGCTCCACAGCTACCTGATGAAGGAGCAGCGCTCTGAAACCTAGTGCTTCCAAATAAACCTGTTGGACTTTAACCTAGTGTTGTGTGATTTTTAACTTTATCCACCCTAGTGGACACAGCCCAAACCTCCCAGCGCTGCCAGGAAACTGTACAATGCCGATGACGTGATGTAGTACCTGCACTCCTGAAAAATTTACAATTTCTAACGATACTGGCTACTTATTCACTGCTGCAACCGATACACAACATTGGAAACATAGTACAGGAGGTTATAAGAAATGAGCACAGCAGGTCAGGCAGCAACCGAGGAGCAGGAACATCAACGTTGCCCGAAATGTCGATTTTCCTGTTCCTCGGATGCTGCCTGACCTGCTGTGCTTTGCCAGCACCACTCTAATCTCCAGCATCTGCAGTTCTCACTTTCACTTGTAAGAAATGAGCAGTTTTAAAACAAAAACCTGTTGCCGTTCAAAGCTCTCAATGAGAGTCTGAGCTCGGCAGGAAGTTCAGGTAATCTTTATTGCGACCCAACTTTGTTACAGCTTCAGAAGCTCCCAGCAGAAAGGTGTAGAAAAAGTAGCAATTTTTAAAAAACAGCTCAAGGTCAAAGTGCACACACCCCCTCCAACCCCTCACTTTCTTCATTATTGGTTACCACCAAGTTGTCCCTTTGTAATTGGATCCTTGGTACAGCCTTAACCCAGAGGAAGTATTGTCTCATTCAGCAATTTCAACCCAGACCCTGTCTCCAAGTAAGTTGGACGGGCAGGTGTAGAGTCAACCACACTGCTGTGGGTCTGGAGTTACGTGTAGGCCAGACTGGGTAAAGGATGCAGCTGGGACGACTGAGTGAATCCTCTCCCACAACGTCAGTTTCCTTCCCTAAAAAGGAACTGAGTGAATCAGATGGGGGTTTTCTTCCACCCCAGCCCACCGACAATGGTTTAATCGTTAAATTCTAACCTCCAGATTTCGGACCAAATTCCAATTTCACCATCTGTCGCTGTGGGAATCGAACCAGGAGCCCTGGAATTGGGTTGATTGTTCAGTCGGTAATGATGGCCGTTAGTCCTTCAATCCCCCTGCAATGGCACCTGAACTCACAAGTGGGAGGAGCGGGTGAAGGCCTTCCCACACTCGGGACAGCTGAAGGGCCTCTTCCCCCTTGTGGACCCGCTGGTGCCTCAGCAGGGCGGAGGAATCGCTGAAGGCCTTCCTACACTCTGGGCAGCTGAAGGGCCTCTCCTCTGTGTGGACCCGCCGGTGGGTCAGCAGGTTGGAAGCCTTGGTAAAGGCTTTCCCGCACTCAGGGCAGCTGAAGGGCCTCTCCCCTGTGTGGACCCGCTGGTGGGTCAGCAGGTTGGAGGAATTGATAAAGGCCTTCCCACACACAGGACAGGAGAACGGCCTCTCCCCCGTGTGGATCCGCTGGTGGGTCAGCAGGTCGGAGGAACTGATAAAGGCCTTCCCACACTCGGGGCAGGAGAACGGCCTCTCCCCGGTGTGACTACGCCAATGAATCTCCAGGGCAGACGGGACACAGAAGCCTTTCCCACAGTCGTCACATTTCCACCGTTTCTCCACGAGACGGGATTCCTCAGGTTTTTCCATGGCCAAAGCTTCAGCCGCACACAAACGTGTGTACAGCCCCTCCCCGGCATGAATTCCTCTTTCTGGGCTGTACAACTGTTTCAGGCTCCACTCTCCGTGTACTGCAACGGTAGGGTCTCTCAGCCAGTCCCACGGATGCTGAAAACGTACTCAAACAGGAACCACAAAGCTTTGCTCCTTCTCACAAAATCATAGTTGAAAACTGTTACGATCCCGATGGATTGAGTGACTGTCAGACATTGACGTCAAAGTGAGGACTGCAGATGCTGGAGAGTCAGAGTCAAAAAGTGCAGCTCTGATAAAGCACAGCAGATCAGGCAGCATCCGAGGAGCAGGAGAGTCAACGTTTCGGGTAGAAAGCCTTCATCTGTTAATTTTGAAACTTCCGTCTTCAGATCTTCAAATACTCTGTTAAAAAAAAAGAGATTACAAAAGTCATCACTGTCAGTCCAATGTGGGAATTCTGAACAAGCAATTCTACTTTCTGTGGAACATTCTTTTCTTTTGTTATTCCACAAAATTAAAAAGCACCATCCCACTCTCTCTCCCCCTCTGTTCTCACTCCACTCTAACTAATTCTCCTGAAGGTGCTGATTCAGGATCTCACAGGGACAGAAAAACAAAAACATTAAGACTGAAATCTGAATTTTGGATAACTCCACCTGAAAGTTAATATCTTTCACAACATTGGAATACTGCTGAGAGTGAGCAGGTCTGATTTTGGGAAGCAAAAAAAAAGTTTGTGACAATCCCTTTTCTTCAGAGAATCCCCACAGTGTGGAAGCAGGCCACTCAGCCCAAATATTCCACACTATCCCTCCGAAGGGTAACCCAGCCACACCCATTCCCTTACCCCCTATTGCTCAGCATTTACACCCTGATTAATGTGCCTAACCTGCACGTCCCTGGGCACTATGTAATTTAGATTAGATTACATTTAGATTACATTACAGTGTGGAAACAGGCCCTTCAGCCCAACAAGTCCACACCGACCCGCAAAGCAACCCACCCATACCCCTACATTTACCACTTACCTAACACTACTGTCAATTTAGCATGGCCAATTCACCTTACCTGCACATCTTTGGACTGTGGGAGGAAACCGGAGCACCCGGAGGAAACCCACGTAGACACGGGGAGAACGTGCAAACTCCACATTCTAAAATGTGGAGGGAATTCCCTGAGGCGGGAATTGAACCCGGGTCTCTGACGCTGTGAGGCAGCGGTGCTAACCACTGTGCCACCGTGCCACCCAATTTAGCATGGTAAATCCATTCTAACCTGGACAAAGTTAAAAATCACACAACACCAGGTTATAGTTCGACAGGTTTATTTGGAAGCACTCGTTTTCAGAGTGCTGATCCTTCATCAGGTGACTGTGGATGAATAGGGGTGGCATGATGGCACAGTGGTTAGCACTGCTACCTCACAGCGCCAGAGACCCGGGTTCAATCCCTGCCTCGGGCAACTGTCTGTGTGGAGTTTACATTCTCCCCATCTCTGGGTGCTCCGGTTTCCTCGTGCAGGCCAGGGGAATTGGCCATGCTAAATTGCCTGTAGTGTTAGGTGTAGGGGAATGGGTCTGGGTGAGTTGCTCTTCGGAGGGTCGGTGTGGACTTGTTGGGCTGAAGGGCCTGTTTCCACACAAAGTAATCTAATCTGAGACTCAGAATTTATAGGAAAACATTATAGTGTCCTGCCACTGAAATGATGTATTGAACAAATCTGGATTATTAAGCCTTCCATCTTTTAGAATGGGTTGTAGTTATTATTACTATGTAAATTCCAGAAATTCTTGTAGGTCACTTTCTCAAGATAATTTGATTTTAATGCAAAATGTGACATCTCAGCTCAGACAATGCATTAAAGGTGTGAGGTCAGAGTCTGTCTGTGTCCCAATCTTGAGGCAGACTGGTTCTATTTCCAAAGCAGAATTTACAAACTATTACATGGATTGACTGCCTGCAGATTGTGCATTTTTTGAGCAAGATAGAATGTATCAGCATTTATCATTCTCCAAGTTCAAATTCACCCCCATGGACTTATAAGTCTGGATGTGCATGAGAGAAAAAAAATGTCTATTTCTGTGCTGTATATTTCTGTGCCTGTTTGATAACAGTCATGATTTGGAGATGCCAGTGTTGGAGTAGGGTGTACAAAATTTACCTTGTACAAAATTAAAAATCACACAACACCAGGTTATAGTCCAACAGGTTTAATTGGAAGCACACTAGCTTTCGGAGCGACGCTCCTTCATCAGGTGGTAGTGGAGGGCTCAATCCTAACACACAGAATTTATAGCAAAAATTTACAGTGTGATGTAACTGAAATTATACATTGAAAGATTGATTGTCTGTTAAGCTTTTCATCCGTTGGAATACAGTGATAGTTTTACTTCTTTCATGTGTAAATCACAAAACCTTTTTGTTTTAAAAAAAGTTGCATTCTCGGGTTAGCATTCTCAGGACAGGCGCAGGAGAAAAGTG